>NW_026598415.1:0-27326 GCF_029784155.1 Uranotaenia lowii | reverse complement strand
CATGGCCCAGTCGCTCTCGGATCCGGCTCAATCGGATACATCCACGGTCCCAACGGAGTGGCGCTGGGTTCCGGATCACTCGGCTACATCAGCCACAAGCAGCATCAGGATTCGCTATCGGAACTTTTTGCCCGGAAAAGCCGGAAGCACCGCCCCAGTCCACTCCATTTTGGCCATAATCACGACTAAAAATGCGCACGAGCGAAAACGCATTCCTAACTCTTTCATCGTCTGCGAGATTTCGTGCATTTTTTTAAATTTACTTTCCTATCTACACTACATAGCCTAAGATGCAAAAACATGTGCCTTTTAGAAGAAAAAAAAAGTTTGATTAGTTGCTAGCACTCGTGTAAATATTGCATATACGAATTTCTTTGTTTGACCGTTTTAAATTTGAAGAGGCGAGAAATTATGGAAAAAACTATATTATGTACATATCGAAAATGCGAAATAAATTATTATTTGTTTACGAGTTGTTTTAAAACTTTTTTATATCACAATCCAGCTTATAATTCAATATAAGAACGAAAAATTCTTAGTTTTTCCATTTTAGATGACAAGATTTCCAGAAATTTCTTTGATTTTTTTACATATAAGTTTAAAATCTGATTAAATTAAATACAT
Organism: Uranotaenia lowii; assembly: GCF_029784155.1. Classification (NCBI taxonomy): domain Eukaryota; kingdom Metazoa; phylum Arthropoda; class Insecta; order Diptera; family Culicidae; genus Uranotaenia; species Uranotaenia lowii. The sequence goes on along the minus strand of NW_026598415.1, from coordinate 26,702 downwards.
CAAAACAATGAACTTTCGTAGAAGAAAAACGTTGATTCAAACAAATAAGAACATTGACATAAATAATAAAATTGGAAAATTTAAAAAATAACACACAATTTGAAAAATGAACAAAATTTATAAAATTACGAAATTGACAAAATTTGCAAAATTGACAAAATTGGCAAAATTGACAAAATTGACAATATTAACAAAATTGACAAAATTGACAAAATTGACAATATTAACAAAATTGACAAAATTGACAAAATTGACAAAATTGAAAAATTGGCAAAATATTCACTATTTACAATATTGACGATATTGAGTAAATTAACAAAATAAACAAAATTAACAAAATAAACAAAATTAACAAAACAAACAAAATTAACAAAATTAACAAAATTGACAAAATTGACAAAATTCACAAAACTGACTAAATTGACAAAATTAACAAAATGGTCAAAATTCACAAAACTGATTAAATTGACAAAATTGACAAAATTGACAAAATTCACAAAATTCGAAAAATTGACACCATTGACACAATTGACAAAATGAACAAAATAGACAAAAGTGACACAATTGACAAAATTTACAAAATTGACAAAATTGACAAAATTGACAAAATTCACAAGATTGGCAAAATTAACAAAATCGACAAAATTGACAAAATAAACAAAATTGACAAAATTGACAAAATTGACAAAATTGACAAAATTGAGAAAATTGACAAAATTGACAAAATTGACAAAATTGACAAAATTGACAAAATTGACAAAATTGACAAAATTGACAAAATTGACAAAATTGACAAAATTGACAAAATTGACAAAATTGACAAAATTGACAAAATTGACAAAATTGACAAAATTGACAAAATTGACAAAATTGACAAAATTGACAAAATTGACAAAATGACAAAATTGACAAAATTGACAAAATTGACAAAATTGACAAAATTGACAAAATTGACAAAATTGACAAAATTGACAAAATTGACAAAATTGACAAAATTGACAAAATTGACAAAATTGACAAAATTGACAAAATTGACAAAATTGACAAAATTAACAAAATTAACAAAATTGACAAAATTGACAAAATTGACAAAATTGATAAAATTGACAAAATTGACAAAATTGACAAAATTGACAAAATTGACAAAATTGACAAAATTGACAAAATTGACAAAATTGACAAAATTGACAAAATTGACAAAATTGACAAAATTGACAAAATTGACAAAATTGACAAAATTGACAAAATTGACAAAATTGACAAAATTGACAAAATTGACAAAATTGACAAAATTGACAAAACTGACAAAATTGACAAAATTGACAAAATTGACAAAATTGACAAAATTGACAAAATTGACAAAATTGACAAAACTGACGAAATTGACAAAATTGACAAAATTGACAAAATTGACAAATTTGACAAAATTGACAAAATTGACAAAATTGACAAAATTGACAAAATTGACAAAATTGACAAAATTGACAAAATTGACAAAATTGACAAAATTGACAAAATTGACAAAATTGACAAAATTGACAAAATTGACAAAATTGACAAAATTGACAAAATTGACAAAATTGTCAAAATTGACAAAATTGACAAAATTGACAAAATTGACAAAATTGACAAAATTGACAAAATTGACAAAATTGACAAAATTGACAAAATTGACAAAATTGACAAAATTGACAAAATTGACAAAATTGACAAAATTGACAAAATTGACAAAATTGACAAAATTGACAAAATTGACAAAATTGACAAAATTGACAAAATTGACAAAATTGACAAAATTGACAAAATTGACAAAATTGACAAAATTGACAAAATTGACAAAATTGACAAAATTGACAAAATTGACAAAATTGACAAAATTGACAAAATTGACAAAATTGACAAAATTGACAAAATTGACAAAATTGACAAAATTGACAAAATTTACAAAATTTACAAAATTGACAAAATTGACAAAATTGACAAAATTGACAAAATTGACAAAATTGACAAAATTGACAAAATTGACAAAATTGACAAAATTGACAAAATTGACAAAATTGACAAAATTGACAAAATTGACAAAATTGACAAAATTGACAAAATTGACAAAATTGACAAAATTGACAAAATTGACAAAATTGACAAAATTGACAAAATTGACAAAATTGACAAAATTGACAAAATTGACAAAATTGACAAAATTGACAAAATTGACAAAATTGACAAAATTGACAAAATTGACAAAATTGACAAAATTGACATAATTCACAAAATTCACAAAATTGACAAAATTGACAAAATTGACAAAATTGACAAAATTGACAAAATTGACAAAATTGACAAAATTGACAAAATTGACAAAATTGACAAAATTGACAAAATTGACAAAATTGACAAAATTGACAAAATTGACAAAATTGACAAAATTGACAAAATTGACAAAATTGACAAAATTGACAAAATTGACAAAATTGACAAAATTGACAAAATTGACAAAATTGACAAAATTGACAAAATTGACAAAATTGACAAAATTGACAAAATTGACAAAATTGACAAAATTGACAAAATTGACAAAATTGACAAAATTGACAAAATTCACAAAATTGACAAAATTGACAAAATTGACAAAATTGACAAAATTGACAAAATTGACAAAATTGACAAAATTGACAAAATTGACAAAATTGACAAAATTGACAAAATTGACAAAATTGACAAAATTGACAAAATTGACAAAATTGACAAAATTGACAAAATTGACAAAATTGACAAAATTGACAAAATTGACAAAATTGACAAAATTGACAAAATTGACAAAATTGACAAAATTGACAAAATTGACAAAATTGACAAAATTGACAAAATTGACAAAATTGACAAAATTGACAAAATTGACAAAATTGACAAAATTGACAAAATTGACAAAATTGACAAAATTGACAAAATTGACAAAATTGACAAAATTGACAAAATTGACAAAATTGACAAAATTGACAAAATTGACAAAATTGACAAAATTGACAAAATTGACAAAATTGACAAAATTGACAAAATTGACAAAATTGACAAAATTGACAAAATTGACAAAATTGACAAAATTGACAAAATTGACAAAATTGACAAAATTGACAAAATTGACAAAATTGACAAAATTGACAAAATTGACAAAATTTACAAAATTGACAAAATTGACAAAATTGACAAAATTGACAAAATTGACAAAATTGACAAAATTGACAAAATTGACAAAATTGACAAAATTGACAAAATTGACAAAATTGACAAAATTGACAAAATTGACAAAATTGACAAAATTGACAAAATTGACAAAATTGACAAAATTGACAAAATTGACAAAATTGACAAAATTGACAAAATTGACAAAATTGACAAAATTGACAAAATTGACAAAATTGACAAAATTGACAAAATTGACAAAATTGACAAAATTGACAAAATTGACAAAATTGACAAAATTTACAAAATTGACAAAATTGACAAAATTGACAAAATTGACAAAATTGACAAAATTGACAAAATTGACAAAATTGACAAAATTGACAAAATTGACAAAATTGACTAAATTGGCAAAATTGACAAAATTGACAAAATTTACAACTTTTGTCAATTTGTCAATTTTGTCAATTTTGTCAGTTTTGTCAATTTTGTCAATTTTGTCAATTTTGTCAATTTTGTCAATTTTGTCAATTTTGTCAATTTTGTCATTTTTGTCATTTTTGTCATTTTTGTCATTTTTGTCATTTTTGTCATTTTTGTCATTTTTGTCATTTTTGTCATTTTTGTCATTTTTGTCATTTTTGTCATTTTTGTCATTTTTGTCATTTTTGTCATTTTTGTCATTTTTGTCATTTTTGTCATTTTTGTCATTTTTGTCATTTTTGTCATTTTTGTCATTTTTGTCATTTTTGTCATTTTTGTCATTTTTATCATTTTTGTCATTTTTGTCATTTTTGTCATTTTTGTCATTTTTGTCATTTTTGTCATTTTTGTCATTTTTGTCATTTTTGTCATTTTTGTCATTTTTGTCATTTTTGGCTATTTTGGTTATTAGTTATTCTGTTGTTCTGACGATTAACTTTCTTAAATGTTTGCTGAGGTGTTTGAAGAAATTTGGATTGCCTATCTATATTATGTATTGAGAAGACATTTTTTCTTAGGCAATGAAGCACATAGGTAGATATTTATTTAAAAAAAAACTTGTATGAGATAAAATTTTATCTTGAGGCTGATTAACCCACAATTCCACTTAATCCAAAGCCTGCATTTACTTTTAATATAAGCGTCATTTAATTGTCTTTTTGGTTATTAATAAAGTGCTCTTTTAATAAATTTCAAAGAAGCGTAAAAATTTTATGAATGGCAAGCATTTCAGATTGTTTGTTGAATTTCGGAATAGTTTTTTCTGGCCGATTCCTGGCATATAATTTTAAATTTTACAATCCAAAATCTGGCAATAACCGGGTAAATCGTAAAAATCCAAGGGCTTGTGATATATCTCAGTTGGCAAGTCTGTTGTCTACTGAGCAGATATCCGCGAGTTCGAACTCAAGAGTGAACATCGAACACAGTTGTACCGGATAAGTTTTTCCATAACGATCCGCCAACGGTAACGTTGATAAAGTCGCGAAAGCCATAATGATGGTAAAACGACTATAATTGAAACAAAATAAAAAAATAAGTAAAAATCCAGGAAATATTCGTATACAATAATCAAGTGAAAGATAAAAAATCACATATTTTTCATCGAAATCCATCAGCGGCGCACACAGGAGTATTTTACCCCAAATCCTGGCCAAAACCTCGAAATTAAAATTGAAAAAAATCCATTTTTTTTTAGGTTTTTCGGTTTTTAGATAGTTGTTACATATGAGTATTGTCGATTTTGAACCATCGATGTAGTGAGTTCGTAATGGCATAACTCGTAACATTGATGTATCAAAATTATAAATTTTGTTTTCCAAAATTTGGCATAATCACGTACAATCACAGGCTGCGTAATACGCATTATACGGAGACTATCAACAAAATTTCTTCTACAAATCTTCGATTTTAATATGACCAATGAGTTGTGACTGAAATTGCGATTATTTCTTGATAAACACATGTCGTAGAGAAGCTAAACAAAATAGTGCAATATTTTCGAAAAAACTTGTATTAGTTTTTCACAAATTAGTGATTAAGTTTATCTTCCGGGCTCCGCCGGGAAAAATTTCCCGTATCACACGATTGCTTCTTACTTCCTTAAACATGTCCAAAAGAAAAATCTTGCGCATACTTGCGAACTCGAGCTATTTTCAATTTTGAAATTTAAAAATTTAAGCTTATTTTGACCCTAATTTTGTTCCAGATAGCGAGCATGCCATGCATTTACTTTGTGTTATACATACTTTTTTTTATTGGGTTTGATTTGTTTGTTTAAAAAAATATATTTTTCATAATTTCTGATAGTTGATCGGCTGGTTTGCTTCGAATTTGCTTAAAAACAAACTTTTTATAAGGGTGCAGCGAATGACCCGAAAAGACAAAAATTATGAAATTTGAAATTTTGGTTAAAAATGGGTTGTGTATACTTAAAAACAACGAAAAGTAGACTTTTAACAAGGAATATTGAAAGAAGGTAGTGCCGAGAGCCATATTGGATTTTTTTCGTGACGTCACTGTTGCCAAGCTGTCGAAGGTTTATACTGGTAGAACCCAAAATTTCAAAGTTAAACACATTAAAGAACTAAATTAAAATCCAATTTGATTCGGATTATGTTGTAAGCTTACTAGTTGATTGTGCTATGAGGTTTTTTTGTGTTTAATAGACTGCAGTGTGTATTATTCTTGAATTTGTTATTGAATGCACAGTCATGCTCTATGTGAAACGAGCAAAAATAATAATTTTCCCCTTTCAAAAGGTCTGATTGGTAGTTTATGGCAGTGCACCTCATCGTCATGATTTGAATCTAACATGGTGTACCATATGAATTTCTAATTTAGAACAATTAACCCCAATAAAACCATTGCAACTTTGGTTTACTAAATTCAAATAAAAGATTGTGGTTGGATTCGAAAAATACTATTTTTGGTTATTTTATTTTATCAACGATTCAAACCTAACTGATTTCAACATTTATAAGCAAAATTTTGAACTAATTATCAAGTTTTGTCAATTTGAGTTAGGATACCTCAGCAACTTCGATCGTCTGAATTAAAGCAAAACAACTACTACTTTTAACTTTTTAAGTATCAGTCTTGTAGACAATAATATTTCTAGAACTGTGTGCCTTCAAAGTTGAAAAAATCTTCAAATTTTGGTAATTGCTAATAAAAAAGGAAAAATTTCCATATAAATTCACAGATTATTGGCAACAGTGACGTCACAGGCGGTACTAATACTAAAGCAAGGCTGCCTCGGCACTACCTCCTTTAAATATTCCTTGGACTTTTAATCATTTTAAAAAGAAAAACGGGTTTTGGCCAAATTTTTCTATAGAGTACTCCTATGTGCGGCGTTCAAATCGTATTTAAAGTTTCCAAATCTCCAATATTGTTTGTTGCGATAGTTATAACTCTAAAAAATCGACCCCCATATCAACATTTAAATATAATAACTCACATGAGCTTTTTGCTCAGATTTATAATACGAAAATACCCACAGATCGGTTGGCAACTCTGATTGCTAATCACGCGTTCTTTCCTCGGTGCGTAAATTCGTTCGTTTTCAAGGTTTAAAGAAAAGCTAATTCAGTGTTTTATAACATAATTATCGAGAAAACAATTGATCGCGTTTGTGATAACTGAAATCCCGTGAAAGAGTGCATATTTTCGAAAAAATCATGGAAATTAGTGCTATGAAAAAAAATTTCTTATTGGTTGTTTTCTTCATAATTCGTTCGGGGAAAGAAAATCAGCAGCACGAAATTGATGTTTTTTCGCTCTCTGTATGTGTGGGTTATGGGTTGTGATGGTCGTAATCTAGTCGATGAAATGTGTCCGAAAAGTCCCAACATGTTTTACATGTGATATGATGTGATGTGGAGATGTGGAGTAGAAATGCAGTGATTGGGTAAAGAAGAAGAAGGGTTATTTTTCAAATAAGTGTTTGGGACAGGGCATGTGAAATTTGGCTGAATGAATGCCTGGCTCTTGTTTTTTGATCGATTTCGTGAAAGAAGAGAGCTTTTCAATAAAGCTTACTAAATTGAAAACCAGGTGGTGCTTATGTAAACAACAAATGCAAAAGCTCTACACAGTTATCGTCATGAAAACATCGATATGATTATCGATAAATTTAATTCTGGATTGCTTGATGGTGAAAATCGAATGAAAAGTTAAAGATAAGTATACTTCTTTTATTTATATTTAACTTTGATAAGGATCATCTTAAATTTGACTACCATGTGACAGTTTGAAGGCTCGTTTCCTTTTTCGGTAAGCTTTTGAACCGGACGCTTTCAAAAGTTGAAAACCCAAGCTTGGTTGACCAACGAGCTTTGGGTCGATGAAATCAAAAATTGACCCACGTTCATCGATCGTTTCGACACTTGCTACAAGCAGTGATACCAGAAATCAACTTTTTCTTCCACTAGTAAATAATATGTTATTATAATATTCCAAAACATTACACAATTTAAGTTCATTTTCCTAATTTAATTTTCACCAATTTCAAATCGCCAAAAATCAATATAAGACAAATTTGAAATGTAATAATCAATTTCATTTACTTTTGCTGTCACACAGAGTTTGATAAGATTGAAGTAAAATTAATTTGGTTTAGTTGCAGTGAAGCTGTCCCAGGTTTTAATCTTGAACTTTTGTCGATATCATTGTTTTTAGTTTAAAATATCATTTTCCCCTCAAATTAAGATTAAACTATAAATTCCACTTGATGATTCTTTTCTAAATTTTCAAATTGCCTTCTTAAAAGAAATAATTTACAATTGGACATTCTTTTCAATACCTGCAACTTGAACATTCTTCACCTAATCTCTATTGGAATTATATGTCAGGAATTGTACCAGAATCTCGTAATAGAATAGATGTTGCAATTCCGATTGACTACAGTCTCATAAAACGGAGAGTTGTTGCGTAGCGTCAACCGAAGTTTTAGGCGACTGCGAATGCGAATTATATTGTATATTATTGTACTACTACAAATATTATTTTATATTGTATCGAATTCTTTAACATTACTTTATAAATATCATACAACAATATATTGTTATATCCACCTTTATTATTTTCAGACTTTTGGGTTGGATTCAAGCTAATAAATTTATTATAACCTTTAAGAGAATATGTATTTTTTGCAGTTAATTTCTAACGGATCAATGGAAAATAGAAGTTTTATTTAAGTCTTTTCTAAAAAATGTTTTTATTTACAGGTCATAACAAAAATTATATGAAAATTATATTAATTTTAAATATCAGATCCATAAATATTTGAATAATAAATTTCAGTATTGAATTAGCCTCCAGCATCCAGTACAATTTGATCTAAATAAATGACAATTTTTTACCTTTTCAGCTCAGTTGTTTACATACGGGGATAGATAAGGTATATTTCAGCTTTCATTCCCTTCGACCAGCACTTAAGTATTTAATTATTTAAATTATTATTTACAGGAGAATAATGACAACGTAAATACTCAGGCTGGAAACAAATACATACTATCTGAAAATTTATTTATAATAATTCTTTTTTCAGGATATTTGGTGAACCTGTTTTAATACATCATTAAAATTAACTATATTTAGTATCTCATTATTCAACATATTTTTATACTATAGTAATTTATAACCAGAAATAATATCATGGTGTTATACTACACTCTCAATATTTTTAATTATCATATTTTGTGAGAAAGCACAAATGGAAAATCTCTCAAAAACATTTTTCCTCTCAAGAAGCTAAACATTTTAGGTTATCGAATTGCAAGGTCTGCTGTGGAAGAGAAAATAATCTTCATATATGTAGTAGCTATTTTGGGTTTTAATTTTGAATTTCATATTTCAGGAAAAAATTATTTAATTGCTGATATCCATCTTTTGCATCAAATGAATCCTGTGAATTATTTACAATTTGATATAAGATTCTGAATTTATTCTTCGTTTTCTAAATATTTCAAGAGCATTATCTTCATGAGTCTTCTAAATCATTTACAATTTCAGTATCAGTACAGCAGCATTAAAATGCTTATTATTCAAACATAACATCACCCATTCGATATTCTTCATTCTTGTTAATCAGATAGTAGTTTTTAAATTATTTTTCTAATAATTTGAATATAATTCAATTTTTTATTTTCTTTGACATGTTTGAAAACCTAGGCATTTTAATATGGTTAATTATATCATTTAGCAGATTTCCAGCATTATCAAAATCTCCAAGAATGATATCATATATTATTTAGATAACATTGTAATACATATATTTTATATTATTTTATTATCATTAACATTATCATCATCATATTAAATTATATTGTATTGTATTGCATCATATTACATTATATCATATTATCATACCATATTATATAACGTAAATTGTATTTAATTATAATATATTATTGCTCTATCGTTCATGTTTTCATTATTACAAATATAAACAACTAGGGTAGGGGCATCAGGGTAACCTTGTTTTGCAAAAGGAGCGGGTAGCAGTATGTGCTTGTTACCTGTTTCGAATATCGGACTTTTCTCAATTTATGTCAAGGGAATTTGGCATGGTTGTGAAAAAGATCATATTTGATTACTTCTTGTAAATCAAGGACGCACTCTTTTTTCGGAAGCCTTGGGGGCGGGATTATAGTTTGCATGCTATCTTGGTTAGTCAACAATATGGTTATAGTTTCTCGAGACTTTTCCTCCTTACAACCCTGGATACCGTAAGTGCCTCTGCTTACGATTCCATTCCCTTAAAAGTCTCATTGAGGTGCTATGGCTGTGTTGCGTGATAGCCAAGATGGACGCGTGGGTTATTTTCTTGGCCATAACCGCGGCGCTGCCGCAAACCCAAGGTGGATACATACATACATACATACATACAGATTTATAATACGAAAATACCCGAGCAGTTTTGCACAAAATTTTGACATCCACGCCGGACCTGACTTCTTATGAAACTTAAATGAACATGATGCGAAATTTTCATAAAGAAATATGTTCATTTCCTGCTGTTCGCTGGATTCAAAATTAGGCTTTTTGGTAGAAAATCTTCACAACCCATGCTCTGGAGATTATGGATCAACAACTTATCTTTTATTCTATTTTTTTTTTAAGTGATCAACTTATTTAGCGACACTAATATAAACATAATTTACTTATGTTTTTATTACAGAAAACTACTGAGCGTACCACAGAAAGGCAAAAAAATAGAATACAAGTAACATCGAGTTTGGAACAAAAACAAATAAAATAAAGCTATTTAAATGTTAAAAATAACAAAAAAATAGTTAAAGTAGTAGAGTTAAATGACACTCATTGTCTTAAAATAAGGACAAGAATTGCAGTCCAAGAAAGTCGATTTTTGGTCAAAATTTATTTTTTCGTAATAGCTCCAGATTTCAAATTTTCTATGCTTTCGATAGAGATTGGGAGATAATATTAGATCCGCGATCTAGAACCGATGGTACCAGCTCACTTCAGGTGATATATTTAACGCATTGACATGAAAGTTTATTTGCTTTAAAAGATATCTACTGCTTCACTTTTGTTTCCGTGATATATTTGGTAAACAAGTTTGTTGTAAACACTCCATATAAATAAATTTTCACTCTGATTACATATCAATTCATTTTTATTCCCTGCACGTGGGAAACAAATAACAATTACCATAAGTCTGCGGAAATCGTCGAAATCCTCGCTTTAGTGATTCCCGGTACCTATAGGTTCTAGACGAAGAGACGGTGTGGAAGCTGCAAGGCAGTCGTATGCATAATTCGTTCTAATGGCAGACATTAGCCTGGGCATCAAGTGAACAGTAGAATCGTTACGACGAGTGTAGACAACGCCGCGTTACACATTTGATGAGCGGGAAACCACTTTCCCATGATCCGCTAATTTGGTTATTTTCCCTAGACCTAATGCGGATTGTTAAAACCGAGTCTCAGTTTGTTTGGAGTCGTTCGACTCGATATAACTGGCAAAGTTCGTTTTATTGTAGGCGCAAACGTTCGTTTAGAAGGGTTGTAAAGCGTGCGCCAGCAAACTAAACCCACGCGAAATGATAGTGAACCATAACTAGTCAATAACTGAGTCATTTAGCTGGAATACTAAGTTTAAGGCTTTTCAAGCTGATACTGATTGGAAGATCCTGGATGATTGATCGATTTACCGCTTATATCCGGTAAGAGACAGTAATCGCGCGATTGATATTTGTTACGAAACGATAACGATGTTTCAAAGATAAGAACAATCAACGATGAAAATCAAACAGGATAATTCTTATTTATCAATTTCGCACAAGAGGTTTGATTATTGATATCAAGTATAAAAGCACAAGTTTGAGTGATTGTGCCTGTTAGTTTTGAATAATTGATTTAGTGCAATAGGATTCTAGTACTTATCAAAGGGGAAAGATGGCCCGGTGTCTTTATTCTTTCTTGTGCATCGCACTTTTTCTTGTGAGCTGTAGTGCTCTACCGGATCCCAAAAAAGTTCGCGCTCGCTCTCGCCCTCGTTACGAGACTGCTCCAACAACTCCTTCAGTGCCAGGAGCTCCACGAATCGTCGGAGGCTTCCAGATTGACATTTCCGATGCTCCGTACCAAATTTCGTTGCAATCTTTCGGAAGTCACATTTGTGGTGGATCGATCATCGCCAGAAAATGGATTCTAACGGCAGCCCACTGTACCGATGGAAGAACCGTTTTCAGCCTTCGAATCCGAGTCGGTTCCAGCAGACATGCCCGGGGTGGTGTGCTGATGAGAATCAAGAGAATTATACAGCATCCGGAGTACGACGATAGCACAATCGACTACGATTATTCGCTACTGGAGCTGGCAAACAACATAGCCCTTTCGAAAAACGCTCAACCGGTCGCACTTCCGGAACAGGATGAATCCTATATGGATGATACGCTGTGTAAAATTTCCGGCTGGGGTCTTACTCAGGTAAGCTTTTATGATTTGAATAGAATAAATTAAGTGTTAGTTATTCAGAACATTAAAAATGCAGGAATAAATATTTAAAGTTTTAAATCAAAAAAGGATAGGAAAAAACAGGAAAATATGAATTATGAAATATGAAATATGAATTCTGATTCAGAATCCGAGTTCTTGATAAATTTTCGAAATTTGACCTCTGATGTCGGCTTCCAAATTATGCATTCTGAATTGAGAATTATGCATTCCAAGTTCTGCTCTCTGATGCTGGTTCCAAGTAACTAATTGTAAATTTCGATTTTCAATTTTAAATTCTGAATTCTGAAATTCTGTTCTTAACACTGATTCTCAGTCTAATGCGTATTCTGTCTAAAATTAAAGCTTTTCAAGAGTATATTCGGTTGTACTCCATTTACCCGAAAACCATTGCCCAGAATGAAAAATCCCCAGAATTACAATCGCCAGAAAGAACCATTCCCCAGAATTTATTTCCCCAGACGAACCATTCCCCAGAAAAATTTCCCAGAAATTTTTTCACCAGAATGAACCATTTACCAGAAATTTTTTCGCCAGAAGAACCATTTCCCAGAAAATAGAATACATTTATCCTTACAAGAAATTATTTAAAAAAAAAAGAAATTGTTACAAAAAAGTGGGGTTTCATAACTTTATCCTTTTGCGGCAAAGCCGCAACCAACGAGGATGAAGGGGCTCAGGCGGCACAAAGCCGCCGAAGCTCCCGAATCCGAGGTGGCCGCCGACCCGCCGTCAGAAGCGGCGGCCCCATTACATTGGTCTAGGTCATAGGTCGGCAACCTGCGGCTCGCGAGCCGCATGCGGCTCTTCAGCTTAATATGTGAAAATTTTGAAAATCCTCGAAATTTTCTAGAGTAAACGGACGCAACATAAGTTGCTTCAGTTCAGATAATATTTCTCAGGATTCCAAAAGAAACCAAAAAACTACTACAGAAGAAATTAACAGCATCTTGTCATTTTGCAACCAAGTTGAGATTTAGAAATCAGTTAACGTTCTTCATAAAAGTCTGATATAGCATTTGGAATCCTGGAGAAATTTCTCTTCGCTGGCACGGGAAGTTTTCCGCTAAAATTGAATCTCTGATTTAATCGGATAAAAACCGAGCATTTTTTAATCGTCAAATAACGTCCTCACTGTTAAGATTATGAAATTGAGTTTGTTTTTCTTGAATTGAATATTTTAAAAATAAATTTGCTTTGCTATTTTACCAATTTGCTGATAAAATATGAACATCAGATGAAGATTTTAATAATGCTTTGAATACTGATAATAATTGTTTTGTGCAATAAAATTTGTTTCTTAAAACATTTTGTTTTTAAATTTTTCAAATATTGAATTCCATCTCTCAATGTTCCTTTTCAAATCCATGAAAAAAAATCAAGTTCTTCGTTCTAATTTTGAACATGAGTTCCAGTGAACGAAATTTTCAAGTTTGTTAAAAAATATTTTTGTATACCGGGAGACGAATGCTGGTCTAATTTTAGAATTTCATGTATTATATGAAAATTTTTAGGTATTTATTTGAAGGAGAAACTTTATTTGGTAAAGAAGCATTTTCTTCCATGAACTTTAATGTATCTTCTAACAACTACATCTACATCTTCTTTTTTAATTCTAAGCCAAATTCATAACTCTACAATTATTTTTAAAACGTTCGTGGCTGTTCTAAAAGTTGATTTTGGTTTCTAAGTCTTTATCAGAATTTTGGTTTTGGTTTGTTCTATGAAGTGATGACCAAAATAACGTCAAAAAACTAAAATTTGAGTTCAAAAAATCGATTCGTTGAAAAACGAAATACAGCGAAGCAAAGCCAAAGTTAGATGCCTATTATTATGTAAGATTTATTATTGTTACGGAAGATCCGAGATAGCTATCAAAACTTTCATTGGACCCCAGCATATTTCTGCATCATCGGAAGAATCTATTCTTGACGATACCTAAATTTCAAGATACACTGAAATACAGCAAATCTGTCAAGAATTAAAAGTATTTTAAAAATATTTTTTTTGACTGTTTGAAATATTTGGAATTGTTTTGTTTTGAAATATTGAAAAATTAAAATAAAATATTCACACAACGAATCTTATATCATTAAAATTGGTTAACATTTTCGACCAAGAAACCGCCAACAAACTTCTATAATGTTTAACATTACAAATTCGCAAGTGAAAACTGAGAATTCATTCAACAAATTAAAATATCTGTTTGAAAAATCAAATAGATTAAATTCCAAATCACTGATTGTATAAAAATTCAAAATATGGATTTGTGATTAGAATTCATAGAAACTTTGACAGAAGGATCAATCTGAATCCATGATATATTTGAGACTCAGAGGTTTAGACATTATTTTTAAGATTTCATTAATATGGAGAAGAAACAACTTGGAAAGGTTACGATTTCGAACAGAATTGAGAATTTAAACTTATATTTTTGTTATCGAAATCAAGATCAAACAACAATTCTCTCAGTTATGGAATATGGTAGCTTCTGTTTCCAGTCAGCTGCTAAAACTCATCTCATCAAACTCGAGCGTATCCAATATCGTTGTCTCCGCATCGCTTTGGGCTGTATGCCTTCTACGCATAATATGAGTCTTGAAGTTTTGGCAGGCATACTCCCACTAAAAGATCGATTCAATTTGTTATCACTCCGGTTCCTCATCAGGTGTGAGGTCATGAACCCATTGGTGACCGCAAATTTTGAAAGGCTTCTTGAGCAAAATCTTCAAACCAGATTTATGTCTATATACCATGTCTTCATGTCCATGCAGGTTAATCCTTCTTCATATTCTCCAACTCGTGTTTACATCCCAGACTACGACAACTCTTCTGTCCAGTTTGATTTGTCTATGCAGCAAGAAATTCGTGGAATCCCTGATTCACATCGTCCACTTCTGATTCCAAGAATTTTCGATGCTAAATATAGACACGTCGATGCTGACAAAATGTACTTTACAGATGGGTCGCTTATAGAGGAATCAACGGGATTTGGAGTTTTTAACGAAATAGCTACTGCCTCATATAACCTCCATCCACCATGCTCGGTATACATCGCAGAATTAGGAGCCATTTACTGGGCGTTGGACAGCGTCGTTTCAAGGCCAGTAGGACACTACTATATTATAACGGACAGCCTCAGTTCTGTTGAAGCAATCCGTTCAATAAGACCAGGAAAGCACTCACCGTATTTCCTCGGGAAGATACGGGAAACTCTGAGTGCTTTATCAAGACGTTGCTTTGCCATCACCTTCGTTTGGGTCCCCTCACATTGCTCGATATTGGGTAATGAGAGGGCGGACTCTCTGGCAAAGGTGGGGGCGATGGAAGGCGACACATATCACCGTGAAATCGTCTTCAACGAATTTTACTTCATAGTTCGAAGGAACTCTCTTGTCAATTGGCAGCGCAAATGGGACGAGGATGAGTTGGGTCGATGGCTCCACTCGATTATCCCAAAGGTAAGCCTCAAACCCTGGTTTAATAGATTGGACCTGAGTCGAGATTTTATTCGTATATTTTCCCGTCTCATGTCCAATCATTATTCCTTAGACGCGGTACTCTATCGTTTGAATATTGCTAGCAGCAATTTGTGTAGTTGCGGCCAAGGTTACCATGACATCGAGCATATTGTTTGGTCGTGCGAGGTCCATCTTGTCGCTAGAACGAATTTGATAGACTCCCTTCGGGCCCGAGGAAAACCACCCTATGTTCCAGTGAGAGATGTGCTGGGTGTGAGAGACTTGGACTACATGTTCGAAATATATCTTTTCCTAAAAGCTATTGATCTTCGTCTATAATTTCTTCTTATTTTCATATTTCCCTATCTATCTTCTTTTTTCTTTAAAAGTGATCTAGATATAAGCACACAATTGTTATCAAACAAAACGAGTTTGGCTCCTTAAAGCCTAAAGGTATGAGCCGTTTCAAATAAAGAATTTACAAAAAAAAAAAAAAAAAAGAATTGTTCCACTCAAGATCATATTTTTAAATTCAAAAACTACGCAATTAATTGATATTTTGATGGAAAACTCGTCACAAAATACCGTATAATGTTTTTTATGAGTTTTGCTACCATTTTAGTTATTAAGAATCAGTTCATAACGTCAGCAAAGATAGGTGAAAATGGCAGCAGAAAAGGTGTATGTTTTTCAAGCTGCTAAACATATTATTTCATTTCATAAATGTAAGCAAAAATGAGGGAGCTTGTTTGAAAATATCATAAAAAAGTGTCGAGAACTTATGAAGCCCCTAATTTCAGCATTAGAATCAATCTTTATTGCCATTACTTTTCGAATTTTAAGAAACTCTCATTAAAAAAGGTTTTTCTAGATTTTGAAATTTCAATTAAAAACGATCTAATATAAAAAATTCAAATTATTTTTCACCACAAATTTCTTTTATTCTAAAAAGTGTAGCAAAGCACACCGGGTCAGCTATTTTATAATACACAACGATTCAATTGATAAATAGCCTGGTATTGAAAACCTATCCGATTTACTTTTAGCGATGTTTTCACTCGAGCTCGAACTCATGGAAATCGGTTTAGGAAATAATTGTTTTATCAACTGAGCTAAATACCTAATGTTTCCATAAATATGAAAAATAAATAAATTTCAACGTGATTCATAGGAAACTGGAATGAGTCGTTTAGAGAAATGTACAGTAGACTGAGTCGATTTAGGGTCATTTTTTAATTTCTCTAACCCTGGGGTCTACAAAGATTCGTTTTGGTTTAAGCTAACGTTACACGTTAGCAGAGTCGTGCACAAAAACGCTAATCGTTAATAAGTCAGCTAACTTTCGGTTAGCAAATTTATTTTCTCGCTAAATTTTCTTCAGCTAGCGGATAAGAAAGTTCCGCTAATTTTTGTTCCGCTGACTGGAGAACGCTACCTCTTTGAAGTGTTAGTTTGTCCAAAGACTTCTCGCGTGAGCTTTCATTACGTCGAATGAAACAAAATTTGAAAAACTGAGATATTCACTAAAAAAGCTTCATTATAACACCATCTACCTATATGATTGATAACACAATCAATTTAAACCCTTTTAATGTATAAAATTTAAGACTTTCAAAATGACGAATGAAACAAAACCTTGCTTGCCCATTTCAATGTTGCTTACGTCCCTTCTTCCAAACGGCGAATGTGCAGAGGAAGAAAAACCTAGCACATTCGCTATGGATTCCATGAGCAAACAGTGTATACAGGAAGAGGTAATCAGAATATCAACCTGGCTATATTATTTCAGATTCTTGTTTTCAGGCGTTCTTGAATCGATACTCAAGGCTTTCGAACGCTGTACAATAATGCAGCAAGGAAAAGAAACCGAACAGCAGCAGTAGCAGCAAACCTAACAACTAACAGCAGCAGGCTGGTCGGCAGCAGCCTGCTGCTGTTAGCCACTCAATCACCCGATTCATTGAAAATTTACCGGTAATTGCCTCAGAAACATTTGGGCGTAAGTGCAAGTTGAACGAATCAAAGGACGAATGAGACAAATTTCCCCTCCAGCTGATCAGCAACAGAAAGCTGATCAGCAGCAGCGAGTTGGTTTGATCGATGTCGCACCCGATTCACACATTTCATTATGCATTTACTCACCAATTTACCGCTACACCACTTATTACAGCCTCTACGCCGAGAAAATTGAAAATTTTCCATAGTATTTACATCAGAAACATTTGGGCGTATGTGCAAGTTGAACGAATCAAAGGACGAAAGAAAAGAGACGAATAAAACAAATTTCCCCTCCAAACGACGAATGTGTTCAGACGTATGAACGATTTATGTTTGAATATGTCGTATGTTCCTATATGATTAAAAAAAAGCTCTAAAAATTGCAAAAAAATAAATTCATCATGTGGAATATCTGACACAATTAGTTTCCATGAATATTGCGTATTTTTTGAAGGGTTATCGGCGAAGGAATAAAAATAGGATTTGAAAAACACTCTTCAAATTTCAGAAGCGTTTTTCTCGGTTCGGTGTTTCTGTTTCATTCGACGTAATGAAAGCTCACGCGAGACTTATAGATCATAAATTTGGCATCATTCAGATTTAAAATTTTGAATCGGATCAGGTATTTAAATTTTCGTTAACGATTGATTTCAGAAGCTATTCGATCTCGATTTTGACTGGAATCATAGGAATAAGCGTCTTTTTTAATTGTCTTCACTTGAATTTATGTCTGAAGCATAAGCTTTGAATATAAAAAAGATGAAAAAGTTGTGAAAAATTGAAATTTCCGGAACACAATAAGTCAATTAATCAGTCAACATTTCGAGTAATAATGTCAAAAAAAAAAAATGAAAAACTATTTCGGACAAAACAAAACATCTACCTAAAGAGAATCTTTGCATTAACTGATGTTTTAAAAAAATGATAAACGGGTAAATATTTTGAAGTATTGCATTTAAAAGTTTTTCCTTTTATTTTCCACCAAATACGCTAACTAAAACTAAAAGTGGACGGAAGCAACTGATATGGACAGAAAAAATATTACAAATTAAGTTCGAAATCTGCCCTATTGATATCCTTAAACAACTTTTCTAGTCAATATTATAATTAAAGATGGCTGCAAAATTTGTGTTTTGCTCATCTTTAGAAAACTTTCTACTATCGATTAGCGATTAGCGCTTTATTATACATCGATAACATTTACACAACATCTAGCGGTTTTAATTAGCGATCGCTAGCTTTAACCGAGTTAGTTCAAAATTTTCGAAATAAAAGACTATTAAAAAAATATAAACCCTCAATTAGTTGTTTTATTCAAATCTGAATTTCATCTGTATTCGGCGCTGGCAAATCACCCAATAGGCAATCCAAATACATACTTAGAGTTTTCGAATCATACACAAATGCTTGGTTTCACAGAAGAAGCAAAAATTATGTTGATTTTTCAATACAAAAAAAAATTCCCATACACATCTTAAAGTTCAAATTAACTCATGTAAACGTTACTTAAAAATTCTGCAAAAAAATCAAGGATGAGTTTTGAACCAGAATGAAGTTTTTTAGACCCCAGTGTTTAAGAAATTTAAAAATGACCCCAAATCGATTCAGTCTAATGTACAGTCTTTTTGCAAAATCTGTAAATAAAAGCATACTTTCACGCGGTGGCTCGCCGTGCCTTGGGATACAATCCGTAAACCGCGATTTACCAACTAATAAGAAAACACTTCTATTCTATAACTTAAGCAGCATTTTTTTTTTTTTTCATTTTTGGTTCTAAATCTCAGGTTTGAAAACCTGTACAATGTAGTATCCAATGTATATCTACAATGCAATACATATTTCGAATTCATATGATCTCCTAATATTGTTATCTTAATTGCAGAGCCCCACGGAAGCTCGCTCCAGCCTCCGGGCCGCATACGTGCCCACCTACAACCACGCCAAATGTGACGAAGCGTACGCCAGCTACGGAGGCATCACCGATCAGATGCTGTGCGCCGGATACGAGATGGGCGGAAAGGACGCCTGCCAGGGAGATTCCGGTGGTCCTCTGGTGGCCGAGGGCAAACTGCTCGGTGTCGTATCGTGGGGCATCGGTTGCGCACAGCCAAATTACCCCGGAGTGTACGCCCGAGTGTCTGCAGTTCGTGACTGGATCCACAGCAACAGTGGCGTGTGACGAGTTGAACTGATCAACGAGATCTCATATCTCAAAGAACGACCAACGACCACACGGTTCTTATAGCCTCATCAAAAGACCTCAAGCTTGATCGTAAACGGATAGCGTTTCAAAGGACTATTTATTATTGAATAAACTATTAGCTACATCCTACTCTATTTGTTGGAATCCTTCCTTCGTCTGTTTTTCTGGTCATTCTGAACACTGATTCTACTCTAATATCACAGATTATGTTTTCCAGGATTTCATTATCATCAATTTCCGTCGGAATGTCGGATATTATTCCCGTAACCGTGACAAACTTTTTGGGAATGTATGCTTTGTACCCCTTTAAACGAAGATTTTGACAGTCAGCTAATCTGTTAGCATCTCTCATGTTCCCTACATAAACCGTTGCTTTATTGCGTCCTGTTTTTTTAATGTCCTCAATACATTTGTCAAAACCCATTTGGTTTAGTAGTATGCCTATTTGTAGTCTATTGATTTGTTTTCGTTTATCAAAATCAGTGTTTTCAACAATTACTCGGAATGGCCTGCTATCTCCATCGCAGTAATGATATGTTTGATATATTTTTTTAGGTAATGGTTCGTGTTGACTTACGTTTTTCGTTGAATCTTGTGCATCATTCGTGCTTTTGTTTATATCTACCATGTCCTCTTCAACAGTGATCTGCATTGGTGTAAGGTTATGTTTTTCATTTTCAGTAGCTGCCCTCACGGGGGCAGCTTTGTTTATGCTCATTCCACTTATCTAAGTAGGTTTTTTTTTCACAATACCACAATTTAAAATAATCAATTTGTCAAATTATCACAGATTAATGCCTTAATTATTAATAAAACAGCACAAAACAGCTTAAAATTGTTAAAATTGTTATCACAAATTGGCAACACACATCAAGCGTTTCTCTTCTCCGAATCTTCCCCCTTTTTTTCAGCCATCAGGTTGACACAAGATCCATATTTTAATCGAGCTTTGCGCCCGGATGGTATGCAAAAGAATGTACGATAGAACCAGACTCACCCAAGGTGGTCGGGGGAGAGAATTGTGTGCATATTGATTACTGTTTGCATACTCAAAGGCGTTCCCAACAAACATTTTTTGCTGAACAACCGCTGAAACATTGTTTAGTTCTAATTTTAAATCAGCTATCTTGCTGAAAGAAGGCAACCCAAATTCAGAGAGAAGCTGCTGTTCAGCCCTCAAACATCGAGATCTGGAGAAATTAATCAGCGAAGATGACATGAAGCCACATGAAACGTCAATTGACGGAGCAACAAAAAAAAACAAAAAGAATGTTGACCAATGTATGTCCGATGTTTGCCACCTAATTTTCCCCTCCCGTGTTATTTTTTCTTCATTTGAACTTGTCTCGAACTTTGAACCTACGACTTGTTGGTCTCATGCCGCAGAAGGCAGAACCAACCATGCATTCTGCGAAGGAGCAGAAAAGTGTCGCTCTTAAGCGACCAAAATATTTCTCAACCAAGGTCAATTTCATATGAAGAAATTGAAATTGCTGCGAGAATAAAATGTAAATTTCCCGGCAAGGCCATTTTTTCATGCAAAATGAGGAATTTCGAATCATTAGACGATTCAAAAGATAATTATTTTGATTCGTCATGAATAACAAAAAGTTTGATATTGCTGAAAGACGCTTTCGAAGCTACCCTTGTACAGCTGACGGCTGTCAAATTTGAAGCTGTCAAAAATGGTTGGACAAAGGCTGAACGAGTTATTTTTCAGCTTATTTTCCCCTACTATCTATTGGCTGAAATAAAACTTCCTTATACGCTGAAACAGCGCTGAAATATTTCTTTCTTCAGCCAGAAAGCTGAAACAGCAATCAGCACCTCAAAACAGCATACGATCAGAGAATTGGCGTTTTTAATCAGCAAAAATGTTTGTTGGGTTCATTGCACTCAGTGTTTGTAACGACTAAAAATGCATGTTGATTAAAACAAAATGTTTAAATATTTGACTGTAAGCTGTATTCCTTTCGTAATTTTTGCATAAACAACTTCATAAAATGAGAAATACGTTGGTTTTTCTGATCAACTTTTTTTTTACAAAAAAAGTGGAAATTTGGTAAAATTTCACAAAAAGAAGCGTACGCATTTCTCGATCGAAAAAGAGTACATGTACTTTTAAAAGAGTACGTATGATATTATATTATGATTATCTCCCTAGTTTAAGAGAATAAACTGTTTTATTACATAATCGTATGATGTTCTTAACATTGAACTACAAATTCAAATATGATTTAGATATTTTTTAAATCAGCACAATTCAGGACATTTTAAAGACCAGATTTAAAAAATCAGGAAACTCTTACATTTCTCCTCAACACAATGCGCAATAGATTTTTCCGGAGAAGGAAATTCTCTTCATCAGATTGCTCTCGCTAACTTTTATGTGTTGACAGTCTCACTCTTGATTGCAGTGCGATTTATCTTTCTCCGCACAGCTTGGGAAAGCAGGCGAAAAAAATTGCACGCTCTTTCACAGGCGAGTCGATCTGAGAAGTTTTGCGTCCACGAATCAATTAGCTATTTTTTTTTCTTAAACTCTTGAAATGCTCGTCAGAGACTTTTTAACTACTAAACGAGTTTGTGGTGATGAGCCACGCAATTGAGAAAAACTATGTTCAACAAGGTTTCAAAAATTATAAAAATGACAAAAAATAACAACTGACAGAAGTGACAGAAGTTACACTGCAAACGTGATATAAATTTTATAATAAAAAAAACTGTTTAAAAAACAAAAAAATTAATATCTAGCGCCTCTCACAGTCTTCAGCCACCATGCTCTGTATATGTAGCGGAGTTAGCAGCTATTCACTGGGCTTTGGACAGTATCGCATCACGGCCAGATGGACACTACTATATTGTAACGGACAGTCTGAGCTCTGTTGAAGCAATCCATTCGATAAAACCGGGAAAGCACTCGCCGTACTTCCTCGAGAAGATACGAAATAATTTGAGTGCTTTATCAAAACGTCGCTTTAGCATCACCTTTGTTTGGGTTCCCTCTCATTGCTTGATAGTGGGCAATGAGAAGGCAGACTCTCTGGCAAAGGTGGGAGCGATGGAAGGCGACACGTATCAACGTGAAATCGTCTTCAGCGAATTTTACTATTTGGCTCGAAGAAACTCTCTTGTCAACTGGCAGCGCAAATGGGACGAGGATGAGCAGGGTCGGTGGTTTCACTCGATTATCCCAAAGGTAAGCCTTAAACCATGGTTTAATAGATTGAACTTGAGTCGGGATTTTATTCGTATATTTTCCCGTCTCATGTCCAATCATTGTTCCTTAGACGCGGTATTCTATCGTTTTGATATTGCTGGCAGCAATCTATGTGGTTGTGGCCAAGGTTACCATGACATCGAGCATATTGTTTGGTCGTGCGAGGTCCATCTTGTCGCCAGAACGAATTTTATAGACTCCCTTAGGGCCCGAGGAAAACCACCCTATGTTCCAGTGCGAGATGTGCTGGCTGTGATAGACTTGGACTACATGTTCGAAATATATCTTTTCCTAAAAGCTATTGATCTTCGTCTATAATTCTTTTTATTTTCACATTTCCCTATCTATTTTCTATCTTTTCTTCAAAAAGTGAACTAGATATAAGCACACAATTGTAATCAAACAAAACGAGTTTGGCTCCTTAAAGCCTAAAGGTATGAGCCGTTTCAAATAAAGAAATTACAAAAAAAAAAAACAAAAAAATTACAAAAATGACCAAAATGACAAAAATGATTAAAAAAAAAAACAAAAAAAAAACAAAAACCTATTTCAAAAATTCTTCTTATGACCAAAAATAAAATAATATTTTTTAATAAATTATGAAAATTACAAAAATTACACAAGTAACCAAAAATCTAAAGTTACAAAAAATTTCAAAATTGATAAAATTCACAATAGTTATACAAACTACAAAAAAAGCCTATAAGGAGGGAACAAATATCAAATTCTTCTTTTGTCACCACTATATAACCCCTCATTTATTTTTCAAAAAAATCCTGAAGGAGGAAATAAATGAAGTTTGAGGAATTTGGTTGTAATTTGTCATTTATTGAAAGATTTGATAAATTCTTTGCAATTCAAACATTTGAATGAGCGAAAGTCAAACTGTTGAAGATGAGAAATGTATCATCTGATGTATTCGACATTTTTCGTAAATTTTCGATCTCAAATAACTAATTTTTCTTTTAATTTTATGTAAAGTAAATTGCTTAAATGTTTATTTTATGCAAGCTTTGTCCAATTTGTTCCAATATATTGAGAATTTTAATTTTCAAATATCATCATTGATTTGTGTCATTTTTGTTATTTTTGTAATTATCTTCTCTTTTGTCATTTTTGTTTGTTTTTTTTTTAACATTTTTGTTTTGTAATTTTTGGCATTTTTTGGCAAATTTTGTTCAATTTTATTTTGTGTTTCAAATAAAAAATTTTAAAAAAAATTGTATTTGAAATTCTTTTTTTTTTTTTTGTAAATTCTTTATTTGAAACGGCTCATACCTTTAGGCTTTAAGGAGCCAGACACCTTTTTCTTTTTTTTTTTTGAAATTCTTAAAGCCACGCTAATATATTTCTGCACTATAACAAAACATTTTCGAAAAAAAATCGCTTCCCAATTTCTGTGAATAATGCTGTGTATTTTTTTCAGTGTAGCCAGTCTGCAACAAAATTACAGTTCATTGAACGGTTGAAATGTCACAACAAACCGATCGACGTGTTTTTTCGTTCGTCGTTTTGTTCGCCGGTTTGGTCACTTTTGCGGTCGGTTTTGGAAATCCCATGCGGATGCAAAAATTGTTCAGATTTCTTCGGATATAACGGAGGTGAAGAAGTTTGTTGTCTTTATTCAATCGTGATTGGAGATTTCTCATAGTCGGTCTGTTATAACTACTGAGGATCATGGTGAGTAATTGAAAAAATGATGCAACTTCGATTCGAGGTGATGTGTTTGCAATATGGAAATTATGCTGTTTTTTTCTCTTAGGCGGCCGAACGAAAGGGAACTTTTAAGGTGGAATACCTGCAAAAGATCGAACGGGATATGCAGGCTCGATGGGAGGAACAGAAAATTCACGAGAGCGATGCATCTACCAGTCCGAAAAAGTCGGAGGACGAGAAGTTTATGGTGACGTTTCCGTTTCCGTACATGAATGGTAGACTGCATCTGGGACATACGTTTTCCCTGTCGAAGGCCGAGTTTGGGGTGCGCTATCAGCGCCTGAAGGGTAAAAGAGTTTTGTTTCCTTTCGGGTTCCACTGTACCGGAATGCCGATTAAGGCATGTGCGGATAAGTTGAAACGGGAGATGGAAACGTTCGGATGCCCTCCGGTCTTTCCGGTTATTGAGGAAGAAGTTGTGGTGGAAGAGAAAGACGTGATCCCGAAGGATAAAAGCAAGGGTAAGAAAAGTAAGGCCACGGCTAAGGCTGGCGGTGCCAAATATCAGTGGCAGATTATGCAAAGTCTGGGACTGCAGGATGAGGATATCAAAAAGTTTGCTGATACTGATCATTGGTTGGAATACTTTCCGCCGTTGGCAATCCAAGATCTCAAGTCGATCGGGTGTCACATTGATTGGAGGCGAACTTTCATAACGACCGATGCCAACCCGTACTTCGATTCTTTCGTCCGTTGGCAGTTTAACCATCTGAAGACACGGGGCAAGATTATGTATGGAAAGCGGCACACGATTTTCTCGCCCAAAGACGGGCAACCGTGTATGGATCACGATCGTTCCTCTGGCGAAGGTGTGGGACCACAGGAGTATACGCTCATTAAGATGAAGGTAGTAAGCTAAATAATTTAGCAATTATGGTTCTAAGTGGAATTTTTTTTAGGTAACCGGAAAGCTTCCAGCAAAATTGGCTTCGGTAAAGGCTCCGGTTTATTTGGTCTGCGGTACCCTGCGTCCGGAAACTATGTACGGCCAAACTAATTGCTGGGTTCATCCGGACATTAAGTATATCGCTTTCGAAACCACTCGAAACGGAGAGGTGTGGATTGCTACTAGACGAGCCGCTCGAAATATGGCTTATCAGGGCTTCACGGCCACCGAAGGGGTGGTTAAAGAAGTGGCCGAACTCACTGGTCAGGAAATTATGGGATTGGCGCTGTCAGCTCCCTTGACTCCGAATAAGGTTATCTACACCCTTCCGATGCTTTCGATCAAGGAAGACAAAGGTACCGGTGTGGTCACCTCGGTTCCATCTGATTCACCGGACGATTACGCGGCCTTGGTGGACTTGCAAAAGAAGCAACCGTTCCGTGAAAAGTACGGAATAACCGATGAGATGGTGCTGCCATTTAAACCTATTCCGATTATCGAAGTTCCAGGTTTGGGAAATTTGAGCGCTGTTACTGCATATGATCAGTTTAAGATTCAGAGTCAGAACGATCGTGATAAGTTGATCGAAGCAAAGGAGCTGGTGTATTTGAAGGGATTCTATGATGGCATTTTGCTAGTAGGGGAACACGCTGGCAAGAAAGTTCAAGATGTCAAGAAGGATCTGAAGAAGTATCTAGTAGATCGTAACGAGGCAGATGTTTACTTCGAGCCAGAGAAGACGATCATGTCCCGTTCGGGAGACGTCTGCGTTGTGGCCCTTTGTAATCAGTGGTATTTGAACTATGGTGAACCTACCTGGCAAAAGACCACAACCGACCATCTGAGAACGATGGAGCTGTATCACGAAGAGGTGGCCCGAAATTTCGAGAACTGTCTGGACTGGCTCCACGAGTATGCTTGCTCTCGAACCTACGGTCTGGGAACGAAACTGCCTTGGGATGAGCAGTGGCTGATTGAGTCGCTTTCGGATTCCACTATCTATAATGCGTTCTATACGGTGGTACATTTGCTGCAAGGTGGATCGTTCCGTGGGGAAAAACCGAGCCCA
>NW_026598414.1:0-27364 GCF_029784155.1 Uranotaenia lowii | reverse complement strand
TTGTCATTTTTGTCATTTTTATCATTTTTGTCAGTTTTGTTTTTTTTCTCATTTTTTTTATTTTTGTCTTTTTTTTCGTTTTTGTAATTTTTGTAATTTTTGTATTTTTTTTCATTTTTGTCGTACTTATGATTAATGCGGGTTGTCATGATTGTCATTTTTGTCATTTTTGTCATTTTTTGTCATTTCTGTCATTTTTGTCATGTTTGTCATTTTTGTCATTTTTGTCATTTTTGTCATTTTTATCATTTTTATCATTTTTGTCATTTTTGTCATTTTTGTCATTTTTGTCATTTTTGTCATTTTTGTCATTTTTGTCATTTTTGTCATTTTTGTCATTTTTGTCATTTTTGTCATTTTTGTCATTTTTGTCATTTTTGTCATTTTTGTCATTTTTGTCATTTTTGTCATTTTTGTCATTTTTGTCATTTTTGTCATTTTTGTCATTTTTGTCATTTTTGTCATTTTTGTCATTTTTGTCATTTTTGTCATTTTTGTCATTTTTGTCATTTTTGTCATTTTTAACATTTTTGTCATTTTTGTCATTTTTAACATTTTTGTCATTTTTGTCATTTTTGTCATTTTTGTCATTTTTGTCATTTTTGTGATTTTTGTCATTTTTGTCATTTTTGTCATTTTTGTCATTTTTGTCATTTTTGTCATTTTTGTCATTTTTGTCATTTTTGTCATTTTTGTCATTTTTGTCATTTTTGTCATTTTTGTCATTTTTGTCATTTTTGTCATTTTTGTCATTTTTGTCATTTTTGTCATTTTTGTCATTTTTGTCATTTTTGTCATTTTTGTCATTTTTGTCATTTTTGTCATTTTTGTCATTTTTGTCATTTTTGTCATTTTTGTCATTTTTGTCATTTTTGTCATTTTTGTCATTTTTGTCATTTTTGTCATTTTTGTCATTTTTGTCATTTTTGTCATTTTTGTCATTTTTGTCATTTTTGTCATTTTTGTCATTTTTGTCATTTTTGTCATTTTTGTCATTTTTGTCATTTTTGTCATTTTTGTCATTTTTGTCATTTTTGTCATTTTTGTCATTTTTGTCATTTTTGTCATTTTTGTCATTTTTGTCATTTTTGTCATTTTTGTCATTTTTGTCATTTTTGTCATTTTTGTCATTTTTGTCATTTTTGTCATTTTTGTCATTTTTGTCATTTTTGTCATTTTTGTCATTTTTGTCATTTTTGTCATTTTTGTCATTTTTGTCATTTTTGTCATTTTTGTCATTTTTGTCATTTTTGTCATTTTTGTCATTTTTGTCATTTTTGTCATTTTTGTCATTTTTGTCATTTTTGTCATTTTTGTCATTTTTGTCATTTTTGTCATTTTTGTCATTTTTGTCATTTTTGTCATTTTTGTCATTTTTGTCATTTTTGTCATTTTTGTCATTTTTGTCATTTTTGTCATTTTTGTCATTTTTGTCATTTTTGACATTTTTGTCATTTTTGTCATATTTGTCATATTTGTCATTTTTGTCATTTTTGTCATTTTTGTCATTTTTGTCATTTTTGTCATTTTTGTCATTTTTGTCATTTTTGTCATTTTTGTCATTTTTGTCATTTTTGTCATTTTTGTCATTTTTGTCATTTTTGTCATTTTTGTCATTTTTGTCATTTTTGTCATTTTTGTCATTTTTGTCATTTTTGTCATTTTTGTCATTTTTGTCATTTTTGTCATTTTTGTCATTTTTGTCATTTTTGTCATTTTTGTCATTTTTGTCATTTTTGTCATTTTTGTCATTTTTGTCATTTTTGTCATTTTTGTCATTTTTGTCATTTTTGTCATTTTTGTCATTTTTGTCATTTTTGTCATTTTTGTCACTTTTGTCTCTTTTTTCATTTTTTTCATTTTTGTCATTTTTGTCATTTTTGTCATTTTTGTCATTTTTGTCATTTTTGTCATTTTTGTCATTTTTGTCATTTTTGTCATTTTTGTCATTTTTGTCATTTTTGTCATTTTTGTCATTTTTGTCATTTTTGTCATTTTTGTCATTTTTGTCATTTTTGTCATTTTTGTCATTTTTGTCATTTTTGTCATTTTTGTCATTTTTGTCATTTTTGTCATTTTTGTCATTTTTGTCATTTTTGTCATTTTTGTCATTTTTGTCATTTTTGTCATTTTTGTCATTTTTGTCATTTTTGTCATTTTTGACATTTTTGTCATTTATGTCATATTTGTCATATTTGTCATTTTTGTCATTTTTGTCATTTTTGTCATTTTTGTCATTTTTGTCATTTTTGTCATTTTTGTCATTTTTGTCATTTTTGTCATTTTTGTCATTTTTGTCATTTTTGTCATTTTTGTCATTTTTGTCATTTTTGTCATTTTTGTCATTTTTGTCATTTTTGTCATTTTTGTCAGTTTTGTCATTTTTGTCATTTTTGTCATTTTTGTCATTTTTGTCATTTTTGTCATTTTTGTCATTTTTGTCGTTTTTGTCATTTTTGTCATTTTTGTCATTTTTGTCATTTTTGTCATTTTTGTCATTTTTGTCATTTTTGTCATTTTTGTCATTTTTGTCATTTTTGTCATTTTTGTCATTTTTGTCATTTTTGTCATTTTTGTCATTTTTGTCATTTTTGTCATTTTTGTCATTTTTGTCATTTTTGTCATTTTTGTCATTTTTGTCATTTTTGTCTTTTTTGACATTTTTGTCATATTTGTTGTTTGTGTCATATTTGTTTTTTCTTTATTTTTTGCCATTTTTGTCATTTTGCTATTTTTACAAAAAAAAACTCTTACTTATTGATAGAGCTAAACTGTGAGTTCAAAAGTCGTTTTATAACTTGTATTTTTGCGTGAAAGATTTTAAGCAAAGTTTTTTTTGAAATATTTTGCCGTTTCAAGCACACTCTCCTTAATTTTTTGGTATTCAAAATTAAGTTTGACCGATATTCAAAACATAGATCATTCTATGAACTCAAAGTTGAGGCCACTTTTTCCTCCAATTGTGATGCTGTTTTGAACCAGAACAACTTAAATTTTAGTTTAGCAAAATGATCGTGCAATTCTCGACTTGGCACTGTTGACCTATAAAAGCTGTTGACCTAAGACGATTGCTCAAATGTGTTGGAACGCACCCACTGGGCTGATGGCTCACGCAAAAACGGCAGTTTTTCATTGAAATCTGTGCGCGGAAATCGTTTGCGTTTTGTTAAAACCGTTGAGCAAAAGAATTTAATTTACATACTTACGTGTTTGTGGAATTGTTTGTTTAAGAAGTTTTCCTGAATTTTAATTAGTTTCGCAGAAATATTGGCTGGTAACATGTCGGATTCAGAGGATATTTTCGCCGAAAATTCTGACAACAGCCTCGGTAATTATCTTTGTTCATTGCCTTCTGCGATAACCGAATTTAATGGCTTATTTCTATTCGATTTAATGTAGATTACGTACCAGATGAAAGCATCCCGTCGATCGGAAATGTATCGATCTCCGAAAGTAAGTCACCCATGTTACATTATCCTTTTGTCCGAAGTTATAAAATATTCGATCGCCGTTACTGTTACTAATTCAAATTGAGGTTAGGTTTAACCGTTGACAATTTTCAAACATGGATTAATTTTAATTTTATAATTTTTTGACAAAAAATCGTTTTATGTTCCGACAGCCGACGAGGAGCAAGAGGATGAGCAAGACAGTGCCGATCGGGAAATGATTGAAAGGATGAAAAAGCGACAGAGCCGTCGCATGTCGTTTCATCCTAAACGAGAGAGTAGCAGTAGCTCCTCGGAGGGGTCGGATGTCGAGGTTTCGCTGGCCAGCGATGGAGACACCACAGACGATGAGCGTTTTACCGATGGTAGGGCTCTTTCGCCGAGCACTCGTATGAGTATCACCGGCATACGCCCTGAGGACTTAAGTTCGGAAGATGAGGAAGTCCAAGGGGTTGATGATGATGATGATGTTGTGGTAGTCAAGAAAAAACCTACCCGAAGGATAATTTCGGATGACGAAAGTGAGGAAGAAAGTTCAGAAAAATCTTTCAAGTCTTCTGTGAATGAGGTACACAAAGCTCAATCAACTGCTGAATCTATCGCAGAGGATGATGATCGTGCAGAGGATCATGACTCGTTTGACGATAGTCTGCCAATGAAAAGTTTCAATCCTGAGTCGGAAACCAAACGGGAATCTATCAGCAATAAGTTATCGTCCACGGCAAATTCGGATGACATTAAAGAACAAAATGCTGACATTTCCGCAATTGGACGATTGTCTACGAGCATTCGGCAGTCAATTGGCGAGAAATTATCTTCAACGGTGGTTGAAGATAAAGACGAAAGTATAGAGTTTGTAGACAAACCCGATGAGATTTTACTGTTGTCTAGCGATGATGATGACGATAATAAAACTGCGGAACCAGAAATAGCACCCATCAAAAAAAAGAAACCATTAGTACAACCAACGATAAAATCCGCTCTGATAAATGCGAAAACAACCGTCTCCCAGAGCGTCTACAGTGACAAAACGAGCAAGTTGTCCAATTTAAAATCATCTCTGAGCACTCTGGAAAGTCTGCTGCTCATCAAAAGCAAACTACCGGATAAGGGTGTGCATTTGTCTAAGAAAATGGAGGCCTTGAAGTCAGAGATAGGGTCCCTGGAAAAGGAAATCAGTCTATTGGAAGTCTCCAGCTCCAGTGGAATACGGGATCAAATACAAAAAAGTTTCGAAACCTCGCTGGACAGTGTCAATACCACGTAAGTTAAATTTAATTTTTACTACTCGCGTTAGGTCGCCGATAGATCGCTCAACGATATTCTGAGTATGAATTTAAATATATTTTTTTCAGTGTTCGAAAATTTTCTATTCTAAATTCCTGAATGTTTCCTCAAGATTAATCACTAACTGTAAGAGAATTTTCATCGTTAAAATATTTGTTTTCCAGCAAAAACTCCAGCACAATATCGGAAACCAACAAAAAACCGGAGGTGATAAACATATCCTGGGATGATATCAAGAAAGCAGCCGAAGACGTTCAGCCGAAGCATTTCGGTACTCAGGGGATGGCTACGTTTCAGAATCAAAAAACGCTAACGATGGGAACGCTTGCCACTTTACACAAATCGATCGAAACCTGTCCCAGCGAGGATACACTGTGCGATCCCCCGAAGCTGCTGAAGATAGAGCTGATGCAACACCAACGGTACGGTTTATCGTGGATGCTGTGGCGCGAGAGTCAAAAGCCACGGGGAGGAATCCTCGCGGATGATATGGGCCTGGGCAAAACTCTGAGCATGATAGCGCTGATTCTGAAGTCTGCCGAACTTGAGGATCCGGACAAAGAACCGGAGCATAGCGATAGCGAGGATGATGAAGCGGGTGGGAATGATGGATGGAAAGCGAAGGGACGCAGAGATTACTATCCCGGTGGCACGATCATTGTCTGTCCGGCATCGCTAATGCGCCAATGGGAGAGTGAGATCAACACCAGGGTCGCTAGAAACAGTTTGGCCGTGAGTGTGTATCATGGATCCAACCGAGATGTGAAGCCAAGGCATCTGGCAAAGTATGACGTGGTCATCACGACGTACAACATTGCATCTCGTGAAGCCAAAGGCGATAGAGTCGGAGTTTTTGGCGTTAACTGGGAACGTATCATCCTGGATGAAGCACACATGATCAGAAACCACAAAAGTGCAATGTCCGTTGCATGCTGCCAACTCAAGGGACGTTATAGATGGGCTCTGACCGGAACTCCTATACAGAACAAAGAAATGGATATGTACGCTTTACTGAAATTTCTCAGGTGTACTCCGTTCGACGATCTAAGTCATTGGAAAAAGTGGATCGACAACAAAAGTGCTGGCGGTATGCAACGATTGAATACAATCATGAAATCTATTTTACTCCGCAGAACCAAGAAACAACTGCAAGAGAAAGGCACTCTCCAATGTTTACCCGAAAAGAACATTGAAGTAGTAGAAATCAAACTGCAAAAGGAAGAAATGAACGTCTATCAAAAAGTTATGATGTATTCTCGTACACTTTTTGCCCAGTTTTTACATCAGCGAGTTGAAAAAGAAAACGATACCTACTTCGGTTCGCAGAGTCAACGCCCAACATTCGCACAGACTCGTCAACCCAACGGAGCCTTTGATCGGGTTCATCAGAAGCTAAAAAGAATGCATGTTAAAGACGAAGTCAAACAGCATCAAATTTTGGTGTTGTTGCTCCGTCTTAGACAGATCTGTTGCCACCCAGGATTGATTCATCAAATGCTTGAAGATGATGATGGCAACTTCGATGTAAGTACCGTTGAAGATCAAAGCTCGGAGCTAGATATCTTGGAAGAGTTGGAAAAAATGAAACTGACTGATACCTCCGGAAACGGCAACGATTCACGGGGAGTGCTTCGCGAAATCAACAACAGCCATGAGCTCCCGGACGATCATGTTCAGGCCATTTCTAAAGCTTCGTCCAAAGTGATGCTGCGTTCGAATCCGGTCTTCAATCTTGAACGGTGCAGCTCTAAGTTGAACCAAATGCTGAAACTGTTGGATGAAAAAATACTGCAGGGAGACGATAAGGCTGTCATAGTTTCGCAGTGGAGCAGCGTTTTGGAAATTGTTGAACGGCATCTGCAAGAGAAGCGCATCCGGTACGTAATGCTCACCGGGAAAGTGGCCGTCAAGTTCCGCAACGATCTCGTGAACGAATTCAACAAAGTAGGAGCGGGACCTCGTGTAAGTTAAGTCAATAATTTTTATTTCTTTCTCAAAATTTGTCAGTTCCAAAATCTAAAAAAGATTTTACTAATAAATCAACTATATTGGTGGTACTACTGTTCCTCTTTAAATGAACATACAGTTCCATTTAGATCGTACCGGTATGTGCGTGATCGTTAAACAAGATTTCCGCAATTATCGAGGTGTTGCATCCCTAGCCTGCTCGGAAGTTTTGGAGAGAACCTCGATAATGGCAGCTGGAAAGCTTTTTTCAGCCTACGTAGATATGAAATATCCAGTGTATTTCAACTGATTTTAGGATTGCTCCCAAACTGATGAGATTTAGACCTAATTTGACGCTGTTCAAAACCGTTTGACAGTTGATGGAACACGAGTGTGGTTGCGAGTATTTTCGCTGAATTGGATTTAATTTCGTTGATCCAATTCTTGTAGACCACGGATGTATATGATGAATGAACCCAAGAGGCTTAAAATCCCAAATAAACGTCAAAAAAAAACAAACCACGGATACAAGTGCTCTTTATATAATTAATTCTACTTTTTTCCTCAACTGCCAGTTGGAAGCAACAGGTTTTAACTGTGACATTCCGATACTCGGCGTTTGAATTTGTTCCGCTCACTCACCGGAAGCATGACCAACAACCGTTGTCATAACGGCGGTATGGAGTTTGTTTATCCGGACCAAACACTTTCACCGTTATCGATTTTACTGGCTGCAGAAAACGCGTATACTTCACATTCTTTTCAGTTGGAGCCATCCTAAGAAGAGCGAAATTGGAGCCGAAAGATGTCGAACCGAACGTTCAAACGGCTGTGGACCGCTTCCCAGAAGGATCTGGAGAAGCTGGCCGTTAACGATTTCGAGTATCAAGCCATCGAAGCGCAGCACGACCGCTCCGAAATCCAGGGCCAGGTGTACGAGCTGTACCTACGATACATAGTGATTTCCAATCGGCTTGAGGAAATCTACGACCAAATGGTGCAACCGCAGAAGCGAATTCTGATCCGGAAGCTGTTGGACAATGTCCTGGGAAGAGTGCTAGAGTTGAAGCACGATCTGGTGATAATTGATATTTCGGAGTTCAGTTACAATGATGCGGTGGTTGAGAAGCTTGGGTTGACCCCATTGGCGATGGAAATCAATGTGCCAAAATATTTTCGAAGAGAGAAGGAAGAAATGCTCAATGAGAGAAGGAAATTCATGGATGATATCCTGAGACGGATCGGGGCTTTGGATGAGGAAGTGATCGAAGAAGAATTGTCAGAATTGGATGCCATCAAGATAATTCAAACGCACGAACGTGCTAGACAGGGAAGATTGCGCGCTCAGTTCATGAAAGAGCTTAAACTGCTGAAAGAGAAAGGAAAACCGGACAGCAGTCGCGATAAGTCGGCGACTGGCTTGAATGCTGCGATGAAAATTCAAAAAGTTTGGCGTGGTTACGCTACACGCAGGCAAACCAGGCGTCGCAAAATGGAAGAAATGATCCTGATCGGAATGATACCCCCTCAGGTCACAACGACCCGAACGGCCGTTGATGAATTGGAAGATGCCAAAGCCATTCGCTACAAACAACAAAGACAATTCCAGGAAGAATACGAAAATGCATTGGTCCGTGTAAAGGACGAGATTTACTCGAAGCAGGGAGCGGCAATGAAGGAGGACATTGCTGACGAGATTCGTACCTGGTTCAAGGAGTACCAGAAGCGTACGGGTCGTTTGCCGGATTTCCCTTCTGAGGAAGCCGGTGGATCTCGGCATTTGTTGAGCCGCCAGGCTACGGAGAGTGAGATGAGTCGTTCCTCGGTGATGTCCTCCCGCGAGAGTAAACTCAAGTCTTCTAAGGACTCGAAGCTTCAGCAGAAGCGGCCTGGGGAGGTTTCGCTCGAGGAAGGATTAGATAAGGCATTCAAACCGGTGCAATCAGCATTTCTTCCGGAAATAAAGAATGGCATCGACGAGTACAACGATATCTGGAAGGGGAAAGATGAATCGCAAAATTTGCGACAGACGTTCTACGACGACATGATCTATGAGGAAAAATTTACGGACGTAGAAACTGAGCTGCGAAGAATTGTGGACGATATAATGAGGCAGGAATTGGATATGCTGCAAATTGCGTTGGATAGAGATCGAGCCCAGAAAGGAAAGAAATCCAAGAAGGGCAGTAAAAAGGCTCGCCGCAGTGGTAAAAAAGGCAAAAAGAAGCGCGAGAAGGATTTAACGCCTGATCGCACTACTGAGTCCCTGTTTGAGGAGCTGTTGACGAATGGTATCATTAAAAAGTTCCCGGAATCACCTATTGATTCGTATGTTGGAGATATGAGCTACATTGCTCGAAGTTCTTTGAATCCGACACCGGGTGACGTTCGTCATATCATCAAACAGTACTGCATCCTTCCGATGGGTTCTGAAACAATCCGCAATTTTGGACCGTGCATTAAATCCCTGCTGCTGGCTGGTCCAAAGGGTTCCGGAAAAACTTCTCTAGTCCACGCAATCTGCACCGAAACCGGCTCAGTGTTGTTCGATATAAGTCCGGCAAACATAGCCGGAAAATACCCAGGCAAATCTGGACTTATCATGTTGATGCATCTGGTATCGAAAGTATCGCGTCTGTTGCAACCGTCGGTAATTTATTTTGGCGATGCAGAAAAACCTTTCATGAAGAAAGTCCCCAAAACGGATCGAACCGATCCGAAACGTCTGAAGAAAGACTTGCCCAAGCTGGTCAAAAACATCAACCCCGAAGATCGAATCATGCTGATTGGAACATCCAACTGTCCGTGGGAGGGCGACATGAAGCTTATGAGCCAAACCTATCAGCGGTTCGTTTACATCCCGAGGCCGGATTACGGTGCGCTTTCGTACGCCTGGAAAGAACTGCTCAGCCACTACAGTGGAGTTCAGAGACAGTTCGATACAGGAGCTATGGCGAAGATCTCGGATGGTTACACGATCGGTTCCGTGGTTCGGTGCATCCGGGAGGTTATCACTTGCAAACGAATGCTGCAGCTACGCACGAAACCTTTGACACATTTGGAGTTGATCAATGCCTTGAGGTTGGTTTGGTGTTGTTTTCGGAAAGTTGTAGTAATTTTGGTCAACCGAATACTACATCGAATCTGTTGTTGGTCTTTTGAAGCGCCCTGGAACCGGTTTACAAGGAGGAAGAGGAAGCTTTCATGTACTGGTGGTACAAAACTCCCCTCGGAAGACGCCGCTCGAAGCAGATGGAAATGGATGAAGCCCGGATGGACATTGAGAATGTCACCAAAAAGAAGAAATAGCTTTAGGGAAAAACCGTTTGCACCGCGTGTCGTTTGAGAAATAAACGTTTTTCTGGTTTTGGAACGAATTAAAAAAAAAAAATTAGTCTTATTTAGTTGTTTGTATGATTTCGTTTGTACCCAAGTTAATTCTTAATTTATTTTTAGATTATGCTACTATCTCTGACTGCTGGTGGTGTCGGTTTGAATCTGGTGGGAGCAAATCATCTTTTACTGCTGGATCTTCACTGGAATCCACAGCTCGAGGCACAGGCTCAGGATCGCGTCTACCGCGTTGGACAGAAGAAAACAGTTTACATTTGGAAGTAAGCTAAAAACTTGTGAGTTGAAGTAAATAATTATTTATAAAAATGATTTTTCCTCAGATTCATGTGCGTTGACACGGTGGAGCAATCTATTCGAGCCCTTCAGCAGCGCAAGTTGGACATTGCGGACGGTGTCCTAACGGGAGGAGGAACGCATTCGGGAAGCAAACTCACCATCGACGATCTCAAATCTCTGTTCGGGTTTGAATGAGCTACTTTTGATGAGGTACTTGAATCTTTCGTATCATCTTTACTGTGATAAGGTTGTTCCATGTCTAATTTAGCAAATCGATTTTTAACTCTCCGCTGATTGTTTGAAAATTACTGCCTCAAATCTATATTAAACATTTCTATTTCACTTCACTGTAAATGGTAAGTGGTTGGTGTTATTTAGCATATCACATAAAATGTCCCAAAATATCAAACTAAAAAAAATGGCCAGTTTGGCCGAAGTAATGCATTTAGCTTTTTAAAAAGCAGCTGATTCAAAAAATGCATTCAGTTAGCATTCAAGAGAGGAACAATTTAAAGGATTGTTTGGTTTCGTTCAGTGGTTCAATTTTATCCTACTTAATACTAAATGAAGATCTGCTTGCGTTATATAAAAACTACCTCTTAGATAATTAACCTTTCGAGTTTGTCTTCTGCCTTCAGTGGAAACGGACGTACTACAACGCGCTTGATAACCACAATAGCAAGGCTATTGTTCCATTGTTCTTGCCCAGGACATCATCTGGATAGGACCATTCCGGGAATGGATGGATCCTCAAGATGTGCACGGAAGATATTTTTGATAGCGAGAAATGGTTTAGAACTTCCGAAAAATCCGTTCATCATCAGACGATCGATTGAACAGCACGCGGGTGAAATAGAAAGTGGAAACTTACTTTGTGCGAAATAAAAACTGGAATAGGGGAAAGGTTTCCTAAATGGGCCTATCGGGTTAAATGACCGTACGGCTGTTTGATGAAATGGCTGACTAGACAGCTTATCTGACCAATGCATTTTGAGGGTGATAAGCTTAGAACATAAGGCATGAAAGAATTTTATGAATTTATAAACTCAAAAAAATTTAAAAAATCATACAAGGTTTTGATACATTTTGATGTAATATTTCGACATTTAAAAATTATACGTAAAGAAGTTTAAAACAAAAACTAGGATGGTTTTTGTTTCTTACTCAAATGAACTTAAGAAATTAAACATATTTCAGCTTTTGTGGACGTTGAATAATGATTATTTACTGGAATAAGAGAGTGTTTTTGTATGCCCCCATCATGTTTGTAAAATGCCTCCATCCTTAAATAACAGTTTAAATAGAATAAATTAATGATTTTTATCACTTAACCTTCAAATCTAAGCTCTGAATGACATCTTAAGAATGAATTGAAGATCTAAAGACAGATTTGATAACGTTTTTCTCATGGATGAACTGCCTCCAAAGTATGGCAACCCTAACTTTTGTTTTATTCCACAAAATTATAATATAAGGTACACCGGGGCAAGTGCAAACGGTTTTCACCATAGTTCAACTTTCACATGTCCTAGAAAAATATGTTTATGTTCAAAAATTATCAATTATCGTTCGTTGCATCACTAAAATAGTTCTAAACAAATTCCCGTTGAAAGTGAAAAATAAAAAAATGTTGTTAAAAAGTAACGGTGTTTTTGTGAAAAAATTTCAAAATTTGCACTTGCCCCGTTTATGGGGGCAAGTGCAAACGCCATACTTTTTCCTAACTAATTCACAGATGAGTCAGTGTATCGGTCCTAAAATGAATTGAATACATGTTCCGGTACGTTTTATCAACTTTTATTCTTATATTTGCTGTTTTTTTGCAATATTTATAATTTTTTGGAACTCCATTTTTGGTGACTGTTGTTTTAAGCAAAAGACCTTTATTTACTAAGTTATTACGGAACTTTGAACATCCGCTTTAGATACAACACTTTGGTACCCCTTCTGACCATTTAAATATAATGCTGAACTATTTTGGTGATAAATTTTCTGAAATGGCTGATGTTACATGTCTTAAAGGTGCGTTTGCACTTACCCCGGTAGTGTCGTTTGCACTTGCCCCGCAGTGTGGGTTAACAAGAGCGAATATTATTTTCACAACTTTCGGGGTGTACTGAAAATTTATCATAAATTTTCTGCTTTCACTTGAATATCGGTCCCAAACACTCACCTTTTAACGAAAATTCGGATTTGAATGCCCTTTTTTGTAGCCAAAATATGCAAAACAAAAACACACTGTTCATGTCTAGTACGTACTTAAATTTGTGTGTGATCAAACAGTGCCGTGTTTTAAGTGAAAAATTTAAAGAAAGTTTAGTTTATCTATGTCAGATTGTTCGTTTGGGTCTAAACAACAATTTCTAGAAGAAAAATATTTTTTACTTTTTTTTGTAACATAGAAAAGTTGAGCGTTTGCACTTGCCCCGAGTTTGCACTTGCCCCGGTGTACCTTACATAGATTTTTAGAAAACTTCGGCTTTGTCGTACGGAAATTATGACTTTCTAGCAGTTTCAATGAAATTATACGAAAATATTGCCCAAAAAACGGAAATTTTATTCAAAACATAAATAGGCGCATTTAGCCCGCACGGTTTGAGGTTCGGCATTTTAGACAACACTTACAATAAAATCGTTTTCTTGGAAACAGAAGAAAATTTTAACATAAAAATTACTCCATTGTATAGAAAACAGATGCCTGCACACGTGCATATAGTTTTTGTACACATATTCGACGTAATATTTGATTAAATCAGTGTTCTGCTTAATAGGCGCATATAGCCCGCTCCTC
Source organism: Uranotaenia lowii (assembly GCF_029784155.1). Lineage (NCBI taxonomy): Eukaryota > Metazoa > Arthropoda > Insecta > Diptera > Culicidae > Uranotaenia > Uranotaenia lowii. The sequence continues at coordinate 14,260 of NW_026598414.1, read as the reverse complement.
CCCTATTTGGAAGATTCGCAGTAAAGATCAAGCCAGAAAGATAATTATCCTTACTTCGCTCATTGATGGCACGCCAATTGAAATTGGCCGTCATCCCAAGCTAAATAGCAGAAAGCTTGTAGTAAAATGCAACGAGGTCGACGGTATGTCCGAGAAAGAACTTTCAAAAGAGCTATCGTCGCCTGCCCATGTTAAGGCCAAAGGTTCATATTCCGGGGTAAGTTTTTTCAACAAACATTTGGCCTTAGCATGGGCAGCAAACTATCGCCACTTTTGGCTGAAGTTTTCATGAGCGTACTGAAGAACAGATTTGGAGAAAACAGAAAGACTTTTTCACGTCTGGTGGTGCTACGTCGATGACATTCTTGCCTCGGTAAAGGAGGTTTATCTCACGCAGACATTAGAGCTTCTAAACTCAAAACACAGGTCGATAAAATAAACAGTAGAAAAAGAAGTTGAGGGAAAGCTCCCTTTCCTTGACCTCTTAATCTCAAGGAAAGAGGACAAAACCATAAAATTAGGAATATAGCGGAACACTTTGGTGCGCAAAAACAAGCCGCCTTCTATTCCATGGCGCACCGCCTGTAAAATATTCCTATGGAAAAGGCAGAATATGAAGAGGAAAAGCATAAAATCCTTGAGGCAAGTTTTTTGAACGGTTTTGACAACGAATTTGTCCTCAAAATTCTCCGTAAACATGCCCGAAAAAAGTACCGAAGTAATGCAACCACTTTCAGGCCAGAGAAGGAAGACCCCTTTAGAGTTAGCTTGCCGTTCCACCCTAAACTAACTAATGGGATAACCAAAATCCTTTCTCAATACGGTCTGAAAACAGCATACAAAACCCTTAAGGATCGGTTAGTATTTTTGAAGAACAAGATTCCGCAATATGAGTGATCCGGAATTTATGAAATTTCCTGTAATAATTGCCCAGCTGTTTACATTGGCCAAACTTGTCGAAAATTAAAGTTCGACTTATGGCGTATTTTTTTTTGATTCCGGATTTGGCTCTGGAACCGTCAGAATAAAAAAACGAGTTTCGGGTTTCGAGTTATTCCATACGTAGGTGTGCGTGAGAACGAGCGCAATGTTTACATGCAGCTGTCATTTTGTTCTCCCTTCTGGATTTCTTCATTCGGTTCTTCACATCCGGATTGCCGTTTTTCGTGTCCGGATTGCACTGGACTGGAGATAGGACGATTTTGCTTGGCTGAGAGGTTCAAAATCGCGGCAATAATCATTTTCCCGTTCATTATTTAAACTGTTTTGTTTTCAGCCAAAAACAGCTGTTTAATGTTTTGACAACAACGTTGAGAGTATTGGTGAACTTCTCGCAAAACTGACTTTTTTCTCAGGGCGACTCCGTCCCTTTTTCGAGCGAACCTAGGTTGCCTCTCGAGCAATAAATGAGCACGATGACAGCAGTTAGAGCGAACCTAGGTTGCCTCTAGTTTGCCTCCAGGTGAAAAAAAATACGGTATTAAAGAACATAGAAATGCTGTGAACAACAACAGGGTCAATGAATCTAGCGTAGCCACCCACGTAACGGAAATGGGTCACTCCATAAACTTCTTCTTCTTCTTCTTACATCAACATGGCCAAAACATGTAGGCATCCTGGAAAATGGGAGACTTGCGTCTATCATTTTTCTTTTCAGCGTATTACCTGTTACATATTCCAATGCATTGCAGATATTACTACGGCCAGGCCAACCATGTGATGAAAACCGCGAAAGATTAGGATACAGGGGTGGAATGAAGCGTGGAGATCCCTACCAAACGCCTCATATAATATTTTGAATATGAAAGGACCTGTATATGAATTTATGTCATTTGGGAAATAATAAATGGAATATTGATACATTAAATGCTGTTAAGCAATTAGTAAATTACGATACCTACCAACCTTATACTCACCGCAGTAATAATTAGAATATAGAATGTTACCTACGGGTTTCTGTAGATCAGCTATTTTGCCTTCGCATCTTTCCGTCTACTCTGTGGATAATATGAGGGGTTAATGATTAGAAAAATATTAGTAAACGTTTAAAACACCAAGCAACTTATTCTGTTTTCCCATTGGCTTTGCAACCTGCAATGCAGCCTTTTGAGTTATGTAGCTTGGTACAACTTGAGACTTCGTTGAACAAAAGTAGAGAATGGAAGGTTTCTCAACTTCTTCTTCTTCTTCTTAAATCATCATAAAAGTAGAGACTGGAAGGTATCCCAACACTCACATAACTGCACGCGTCCAAACACTCATAATGTCGAGCCAGGGGGAGTCTCAAACAATCACAGAAGCACCTCCTACCCACAAGCCCCAACTCCTGTCAAAGAAGGCCCTCCCCTCCCAACTTTCCATTGGAAGGAGGCACGGGTCCCAAAACCTCACATACCGTATCCAATTTAACCCCCCCTACCGCTCTCAACCGGAGCTCAATATCCCCTTTTCCCTATCTTCCCGCTATGCTGAAACCCCACCCACCACATACACACTACCTGCACCCGAACAAACACTAGTGCCACCTCTGTTGGGGTGCTTAAACATCTACCAGATCCCCACCCGCATAGCCCCACTCAATCCGATTCAGCAGTCTCCGAGTCAACAGGCATTCAAACAGAAAATATTACTATTATTTACCTAGATTTACGATTTTTTTAATGATAATTTGATTTCACAGAAATAAATATAAACCAAAATTTTTAAAGCCTTTTAAACAAGACTGAGATACTCAATCCACAGTATCCAACATCCATTCGTCTTCGCTATCCAATTCCTGTGGCTGTTTTTCCAAATCGCTGTCCTCAGATGATTCACTGTCAGAGATCTCCGGGATCAAATACAGCTTAAAAGAGCTTCTTTTTTCAACGCTTCTCTGTCCTTTAATAAGGGTTCGAAATCACGTAGCGTTTCTCCAAAAGACAGTAGGTCCTTTTTAAGGGTAGTAATCCAGGTATCACATGGTCGGCACTTCCTTTTCGGTCCAGTCATTTCTAACTCATACGCCGCACGTAGCAGATGATTCTCCTCTCTCCTCAAAATGTGGCCCCAATAGAGGATTCGATGAATTTTAATGTTTTTTGTTATTGTTCGTCCCTTTAACAATTTTTTTACAGACTGTTTTTCATTACCTCCTCCAATCTTGAACCATTCAGTCACTATCCTTCGTTCGTATCGTCGTAGTGTTTTCTTATTAGCAGCTGTTAGGGACATGGCATTCAATCCAAAGGCCATTGTGGGGATGACGACCGTCGAATAAATTCTCCTCAGTAAGTCCCACGGTGGTTGTGTTTTCTTGATGAAGGGTAGTAACATTTTATTAACTTTGACAGCTTGATAACATCAATGGGTCACTCCATAAACTGGGAAAAAGTGATCTATAGGAGATGTGTAAGAAATGCTTCATATTTGAACGCATGAGAGTCGATGTTCAATAGCACTTCCGAGAAACCGCTAATGAATGAAGATGATCCACCAATTATGTCGCCGCATTTTATCTTCACCAAAAGGAAAATTTTATAAAGGAACCATCTTTCAACGAATACTACGACCCTCGTAGTACGATCCTGTCAGTAATTTCTTCGTGTGATCAGTCGGTCATCGTCATGTAGATGGGCAACATCGAGCCCGAAACCGGTCGACAAAAAAGGTAATTTTGAATCCTTTTTTTCCGTTTGTAAGAACGTTAAGTATCGTGTCCTGTAAAACGTCGTGTGTTAATTGTGGATGAAAATCCCGGAAAAAACCCAGGCTCGGAAATCGACGAGTGCAATAAATTATGTTCCTTACCCAAACCCTTCCTCCTCATCCAAAAATCCCTTCAAATCTCCTCTTAATTCTAAAACCAAATCTGACCCTCGGCCTTCTACTACTTATTAACCTTTCAACCCTTTGGTTCCGGTTTTTGGTTCATTTCGCAAACTTTTGTCAAAGAATTCCAAAACCGACCACTGTGAGCGCTTCCGTCAATAATATAGCCCGACGGGGCATCGTGGTTTATTTATTTAAAATATAACAAATAATAATTCTTTAATTTCAGGTACTTAATTAAAAAAACAACGATTTGATAGTATTGTTTTATTTTTATTGTTGCTAAACAAATTGCAAAATCGATCCCTTTTACAACGAACAGTAACTTTTTAAAGTAGACACACTTTCACGAAAACTTAATGAAGGTTTTTTTCCTACAGCTTCCAAGGCCAGAACAGAAAACTGTATAATGCACGATAGATGCTCAAAGATCACTCCAGTTAGCTTTAAAAAAATTGAGAATAGCGTTGGGCCAACGGAATTGATTGATTTTGTAATTTGATCATTTGTTCTGAGTTGAGTATTATGAGTGCTTAGCCATGAACTGGGAGTTTCTCTAATATTCTACTTTTCAAACTTGGTTAGGATATAAAAAACCATTAAATCGTAGTCCTTTGACGTTGCCAGGTCAGCATAACTTGTGTGTTCTATTTTTTTTTTTTTTTGGTTTTTTGGTATTTCTTAATACTTTGAAACTTACAATACTATAATGTCGTATCAAATAATCGCGAAAAACATTCGTTTTTATAAGTTCCATCGTTCTTTTTGATAATGTATTTCGCAAGAACTTGATTTAAATATGCATGAGTAGTAACGCGTTGTCATTGTCAGCCTGCTATATTAACATTTATTCACTAGAGTTGGTTGATTTCATTATGTTACACATTTATTTGTTTTCATTTTTTTTTAATCACAGGCATTTTTCGGCTCTTGCTGTGCTGTGACAGAAAATCTGCGAACTTTCAATACCTGTGCTCTTCTAGTTATCTACAGCTAATTATCTCAACAAGTGTTCGAACTATGCAATTATCAGTTTGTGTAAGGTAAAGTTTTATCTGTACCGGATTTGTTCAAATTCAAAGTTGTGTAATGTTTCAAAATCAACAAAATATTTAACAGTGTTTATAAGCCAATCCATCAGTGATCTTTGAACAACTTTGCCATTTTTTCTTCATTTATTGTTTGTGTCAGAATGGAACAAAACGTGTACTCATAATTTATGGTTTTTTTTTTAAAATCATTCTTAAATTCTGTTCAACTACATCGTGCTTTTTTTAATATTTTTAAGATAACAACTATGAGATGAGATTGAGATCACAATTTGGTGTGATAGCTACCATAATTAAAATGATTGTCTTTTAAACCAATTTTGTTCATGTGAATTTGTACAAACATAATTTCAAATTTAACTAAACTAACAAACAATAGAATATCCTGATTAAATGATTTGAATATTCTTGATGAGAATTCTTATGATATTGAAATAATTTTGTTGAAGAAACTTTTAAAACTTTCAAACCAGTTTTTGTGTGTGTGTGTTTTTTTTTCAAATTTACTGTTTGATTGGTATTGTTTTCTGAAAAAAAAAAATCACTGGTCTCTAACTGCGTTTATAAGAAGTTTAAACTGTCATCAGAACTCCGTCGGGATCACAACTTTCATGGTCAGATGTTGTTCTGTTATTGATAAGGCCATTTTGTTCTGTCTTCAATTTCTGCTAAATGCTTATTCCAACATAAATAGAACCATTGAATAAATCAAACAATACACACAGGCGTTTTGCAACACCCGATATCGGAACTCCTTCCTAATTGTTATAAGTGTACTGAAAGAGAACTGCCGATGGTGCCCGGACCGGTATCAACTGGGAACCGATGCCATTCTTCTCCTTGACCACCATGTAATCTCGACCGTTGATCATCTGTCGCGAGGCCCCATCGGTTTCGATCTGCTTACCAAACATGCTGGCTCCACTAGCGTGACGACTGAAGATTTCCGCATACGGCGGTGGCGGAGAATCTCCGTAGCCTCCACCGGCCGCAGCCTTGACAAACGATAACTTCTCTCTCGGTGAACTGGCATCGCTTCCGATGTTGCTCTGCATTTCCTTTCGCATTTTACGTTCGTTCAACAATCGGAAGAACATCTCCGACAGGAAAACTGCGATCGCGGTAGCAAAACCGGTCATCATAACCATGTAGGTCATGGCCAGGTCCCGATTCTTGAGCTGACGCTCTGTGCTGCCCAAATTCTGCGGACATATTTCAGCTTTCGGCAAATTTTCCAACAGTTTAAACTTCACCAATCCTCCTTCGACCATGTTGAGTAGTCTATCAAAAGAAAATAAATTAATCCCCTTCAACGATTTAACCCAACTACAAACTTACTGCGGATCAAACAGGGTGTTCCACTTGGTGTTGTTCGGATAACCAAAAGCTCTGACCCGCTTCAAAAATGGCGTCAATGCGGTCGCAAACGGACAGTGGCTGCGTTCGTTGATCGGGTTTACCTTGCGGCGCACCAAATAGTCCTGGTACACCAGATGCTCGATGGCTGGTTTGTCCCGCACGAAGACGTAGTTCTTCTTGGACACCGTCGTCATCAGGATGTCGCTGTCGTTCAGGTTGGTACTGAAGTCGACCAGATTCTTGTCCAGCAGCACCATCAGGTAGTTGAGGGATTCGTCGCTCTGGAATATTTATGGCTATTAGAACAAAGTTGGATTGGAACCTTAGTTCAGAAAACATCAGTATTAAGGATTCGCTGCTAGCCAGATATAGCGAGTGCAGCCGTCCTGAAGTTGGTTCCGCAAAACTATCGTCAACGTGATCAAGGCCAACATTTTTCTTGAACCTTTTGAAACCCCTGCAATCTATTCTTAGTGTTCAAACATCTACCTAAAAACGAAGCCGATATGGTTGTTCAAATCTCTTTAGTTTACCTATGCAAGCACGTCCTAGACGTGTCAAAACAAAACGTGTTATCAAAAATAATGATTCGTGGACAACTGGTTAGACGTCCCCAGCAAGGTTACGATACGTCCTTGATGAAATACGACTGAAAATTGCGCGTGTCCAACGGCGCGGGGAGAAAGTCGGTTGATGATACGACGTCCGCCGGTTGGAGAATCCAGAGGTGAAAAGAGTATACGTTGAACAGTTTGAATCCCGAGCCCCGGAACTGCCGACAAATGGAACAGTCGAAGAACAGTGGTATGGAATCAAGAATGCCTTTATCACGACGAGCCATGGTACTCTCGGTAAAGTTTGTGGAAGAAGAAGTGAATGGATGTCGGATGAAACTTGGAGGATGGTCGATGATCGGAGAAATGCGAAAGTCGGAATTGAGAAGGCATGTACTGGGTCAGCCAAAGCAGCCGCCCGCTTACGTTATGCGGAGCTGGAAAAGGCAGTTAAACGAGCTCGTAGACGAGATAAGAGAGTCTGGACAAACTCCCTAGCCGAAGAGGGAGAACGAGCCGCCGCTAATGGAGATATCCGATTACTTTATGACATTTCTCGCCGCCTTAGTGGTGCAAGGAATCTAGCATTAATGCCGCTAAAAGACCGAGCAGGTCAGTTATTGACCGATCGAACAGATCAGCTTAAACGATGGACTGAGCACTTCGAACAACTCTTCCGAGTCACGAATAGCGATGGACAACAGAATCCGCAGCTCGAAGCGCCAACAGTAAGTCGCATTAATGGCGTCAACTCGGAAGCGCCCTCGCTGACTGAAATAGCAGCTGCAATCAAAGACATGAAATCCAACAAAGCACCTGGGATGGATTGCATCCCTGCTAAAATGCTGAAAGCCAACCCTGCCTTGTCAGCACAAATGTTGCATCGTCTTTTCGCCGACATCTGGGGTAATGCAACATTCCCGACCGACTGGATGCAGGGTATCCTCGTGAAGGTCCCGAAAAAGGAGACCTGACAGAGTGCGGTAACTGGCGCGGCATAACGTTTATCTGCACAACCCTCAAAGTACTCTGCAAAGTGATCCTGAACAGGGTCCAGGAGAAAATCGACGCTACACTCCGACGGCATCAAGCTGGATTCCGATCTGGACGATCATGTGTGGACCACACCACAACGCTACGAACCATACTGGAACAAATCAACGAATTCCAGGACTCTCTTCTGCTGGTGTTCGTTGATTTCGAAAAAGCATTCGACCGACTTAACCATGAAAACATCTGGGTGGCTCAAAGGCGAAGAGGAGTACCAGAAAAACTAGTCCATCTCATCGAAGCACAATACGAGGCATTTTCGTGCGAGGTCTTGCACGACGGTGTCTTGTCCGAACCAATCCCGCGGTAACTGCTGGAGTGAGATAAGGATGTATCTTATCACCGCTACTTTTTCTTATCGTAATGGATGAGATTCTGACTGGATCGATTGACTGTGCACCGAACCTAGGATTGCCGTGGAATCCTTCAACAATGGAGCAACTGAACGCCCTTGACCTGGCTGACGATATTGTTTTGCTCGCCCAAACACAACCGGATATGCAGAGCAAACTCGATGACCTCACCGAAAGTTCCAAGGCAGCAGGCCTCAAATTCAATGTCGGAAAGACTAAGTCGATGGAAATAAACACAATAAATCCTTCCAATTACGTGGTAACTGGGTAACAGGTCGAGAAAGTGGAGTGCTTCCATTATCTTGGTAGCCAGATAACGCTTGATGGTGGTACCAGAAAAGACATCGAAACCCGGATCAGAAAGGCCCGATTTGCGTTTGCGAGTCTCCTGAACATCTGGCGGTCACGGATGACTCCGGAACATCTGGCGCTCACGCCAGATATCTCTACGAACGAAAATTGAAATCTTTAACTCAAACATCAAATCCGTATTGCTGTACGGGTGTGAAACTTGGTGCACATATGCGGTGGTGACGCGAAAACTGCAAGTGTTTGTGCTGCCTGCTACCTGCGGATTATCATCCGCGCTTGGTGGCCTGGCAACTGGATCTCAAATGAGAACTACATCGCCGGTGTCATCAAAGGGCGCTAGAAATCGAAATTCTGGAATGTAAGTGGAGATGGATTGGGCACACGCTGCGAAGATATGAGAACGAGATTTGCAGAGAGGCGCTTAAATGGAATCAAGAAAGACATCGAAGAAGAGACCCAGACCCAGAAACTCGTGGCGGCGTAGTATATTTAGCCGCTGAAATCCGCAAAGTTGACGAAACTCTGGCTGGCAGCAGGTGAAGACCCTGGTTCCGAATCGCTAGCAGTGTAGATCTTTTATCTCGGCCTTATGCGTCGGACCCTAAGCTAGGTAGGTAGCAGGTTACGTGAAGCCTAGTGAAGGCTACCAAAAGGCTGCGGATTTGCAGGAAGCTGTACTTCCGTTTTCTCAGTTTATTGCCCAAGCCTTGAACTTTCCTATCAATCACTACAATCCATTCATGAATATTAGAGAGCTTTAGTATTTTATCCAATCAATCTAGCATGCACAAATGGATCATTGCCAAGAGGTCACATTTTTTTCTGGGATCTTCATCTCCAGGTCAAATACAAATTTTAAACCTCAACGGACATCGAAACGAACTAACGGTGTTTTGGATACACCCGAAATTCAGCCTTCACTACAATCATGAGTAATCAATTTCATAGCGTAATTGGCATAAGAAAAGAACGCGAGCGGGGATGATTCGATTTGCGACCGCTGGCATTAAGCCAGATTTGTAAACCATCGACATTTTCTCTGACAGTCGCACAGCCTGCTTTTATCAGTTTCATTGTTCGTGCCATCAAACGAATGCGACCGAAAACTTGCCGAACAGTCGACTACCATCAAACGAAACGACATTCATTCTTCTTTGTGTGATTGTCGAACGAAATTTCGTGTCTTGGTCACGAGGCGGCAACGTTACACGATTTTAAGCTTTTTTTCCTCAGATTTAAGCTTTTTTTTGCCATAGAGCATAGGAGACGAAAGCTTAAATCTGAGGAAAAAAGCTTAAACCTGTCAAAACGAGGGGAAAAAAAAGGGGAAATCTGAGAGATGTGCTCCATACGGTTTGAATAGCGTTGCCGCCGCCTGTCTGCAGCGCCGGGTGATGTTTTGATGTGTTGGTCGAACAATGTGGAATGATTTTCTCGATTATCTACGCAAGAGGGATGAAAGTCAAACGACTAACCACAACAAAGATCGAAATTTCATTTGACATTTTTTTGCTCTCCGATCAAACGATTGCGCTCTCCACGATTGTCACGAACGATGTGTGGTGGTTGTCTCCGGAAAACTTCAAACGATGGTGACCACTTACAAGCTTGAATTAAGCTCCCAGCACAACCGCATTGCGTATGACTGAAAAAAAAGTCACGTCCATCCCTATCCCATCATAAGACTTAGGAGGATAGAAATAAATACCGGCCAACACCAGGCCCACGAGGCGGCAACGTTACACGATTTGTCTATGTATCGTGTGACCAACATCTTTTAAATAAGTGGTCGTGAATCTCGTTTTTAAGCTTTTTTTCCTCAGATTTAAGCTTTTTTTTTGCCATAGAGCATAGTCGACGAAAGCTTAAATCTGAGGAAAAAAGCTTATATCTGTCAAAACGAGGGGGAAAAAGGGGAAATCTGAGAGATGTGCTCCATACACAGTAAACGAAAATTACCGAGTCCGGTAATTTTTTTACCGAAATCCTAACATGTGGAGTTCGTTAAACTGTTCGGTAATTTTTTCGGTAAAAAATAAATGAACATCGGTAAATCGATTCTTCATTTACCGATGTTCGTTAATTTTTTACCGAAAAAATTACCGAACAGTTTAACGAACTCCACATGTTAGAATTTCGGTAAAAAAATTACCGAACTCGGTAATTTTAGTTTACTGTGTACGGTTTGAATAGCGTTGCCGCCGCCTGAACCAGGCAGCCATCTGTGCGTGCAAAAGCAAAAGGATGATTTCAATCTACCGGCACCCTCAAACAACCACCGGTCAAGTTGCCCGGCTTCAGCAGCAGTGCGTGTAGACAGGCAGTAAGCAAAACACAGTTCCCATAGAGTTGCCAACTGATTTTCAGAAAAGTCTGAAAGATTTTGAAAAAATGTCAGGAAAGGTCTGGATAGCAATCTTCGGAGATGGTTGCCTGTTTTTTTTTGGTCGCCAGATCTCAATTTTTAACATTGCATACTGCCATTACTTTATTCGTATAATACACAGATATTTCAGCCACTTTCAATTCCATGGGACTAAACGTGCTTTGCTTAACACCTTTTTTCTCATATATCTTCGCAGAATTTCACTCTCGCTCGTTTTTTAATTACTAATTTTCATCATTGCCTACCATTTCACCTTTAAAATTTTTAATCCCTATTGTTTTGTTGAAAATTCTTGGCCAAAACCAAAAGTTTGGAATTGTCTGGAAGAAATGTCAAAAGTCTGGAAACCTGAAAAAAATTCTGGCGGAAGGCCAAAGAGTCTGGAAGATCCAGACAAAATCTGGAAGGTTAACATCACTGAGCTCGGGGAATCCATTATCTTTCCCGTTTCCTTCAAAAGGACTGCATGAAAGGAGGCCAAACGCAATTGTGCGTTTTTTGGTGATTGATCGGTGACGAAAGCCTATGACAAGTATCCCTCAATCCGGCTCAGGACACTGGTAAAGATGTCGGATTGGCAAGACGATATAAAAATGGTGTTGTGAGTTCGATTCTCACTTCCATACGGCGTTTCGTTTTTTTTATTCTCTTGTTTCTGGGATGAATTATCTAACAGGATGAAAATCCCATGTAACGTTTTTCTTGTTTCGCTTGAATGTTGAATCATGCATCATTTTGCTGGGGAGTTCGAGTTCTTAAGCCAGTAGTGCTTTTTCAATCATATGCTCTTTTCAGCGCATTTTCGGCACAGAGATTTGGTAAATAGGCATCGGATTTTTGCAACCTCTTCTATGGGTGTTTGTATTTGTTCTTCATTTTGGTTGTTGATTTCTTTTCACACATTTCTACTTTTATCCCTTTTGTTATTTCCGATGTTTAATTTTTTTTGGTTGTTTCTTCATTTGAAAATGTTTCATTGTTCATTCTCATCATTTTGTTCAAACTATTAAAGCAAACATCGAGTATGACCATTTTTGATATTCATGGGTGCATGTGACATGTGGGCATCGCGACGCCTACTAAGTTAGGTTTCTTGAAGCCGTAGATGACTGAGCTGAGATGTTGTACATCTAAGGTCTGACATTGCGGTCGTTGATGTTTTAGAAAAAAATCTCAGATAGTTTACAAACATTGTGTAGAAAACCTGTAGACTTTTATTTTCTAGGATTTTAACTCTTGCAAGTTATTTATCCTCAAAAAACCTGTAGACAGACTTAAAAAACGGTATTTGGCTTCAAACTCAAAAGATTATAAGAAGTTATGGTGTTCCTAGGAGGCTTGCTCTTACTTCTGTCCCTCTAAATGTTAATGGTCAGAAATAAAACGGGTTAAACACATGTTCTAAATAAGTTTTCCGAAAAAAAATATTTCGTAGTAGTCGTAAAGGACTAAATTGGGATCAGTGAGTATAGATTATTTCATAAAATATCAATTTTAAAGGGCACATTAGACAAACTATGTTGAAAATTGATCTTGTTTATTTACTTTTTTCACCGGCTTTAAATGCATTGAACAAATAACATTGTTTACGCCCAAAAATCCATAAAAATTTGGAAATTCTTTTGACAAAAACTTATCTTTTATACGACCAAAAACACGCACGGAAATCACAAAAAATGGGAACGATTACTTTTAATTACTAAATCCATTAACAGTACTCATGGTTCTAAAATAGATTTTCTCTTGTTTGAACAAACCATAAAGCTACATGGAGAGTTCCTGAGACTCTCTCAACAGCTCTGGCTATATTTACCCGCCAGAAGCTTTGTATGATGTAAATATTGAAAGAAAAATACCGACGAGAAATCGTAAATCAATCCCTGTTTAGCCATTATGTTCTGATTATGGTTAACTCCAAGGGTTGTACTTGTTCTGTGATCAGCATCGAATCGAAGGTGTCTTGTAATACATTTCATCAAATATTAAAACATCGTTCGCGCGTCGTCCGTTGATGATATACCCATAGGTAGCTTGACTAACTTTTTGACTGACTGGCGAAGTGAAAGTGATTTACCGACTGGCCCCGCGTAAACCAGATTTCAGGGAAATACCACACATGTGGTTAATCAATAATTGATGTTTACTCATGTTCCACCAAATGGCTGGATGGATGGTCACAATCAGGTGTGAGACGACTAATACGATTCCACCTTCTCCGGGTCGAAATCAAGTTGGGGGTGGGAAAGGCAACTCATACTTACATTCTTGATTGCATATTCGACGGCATTGCCACGGTTGGTGACAAATTGTTTCTCCTTGCGGCGAACGTCCTCGGCATTGTTGATGGGAAGCGTAAATTTGGACAGAGTCAAGAACGCGGTAAGATTGGCGGTGTAGAACGAGGTGAGAATCGTGATGAAGATCCACCAGGTGGCGAACAAAATTCGAGTGGAATCTGGATGGAGATGGGAAAAGAATGATTATAGATAGCTTTTATAATCATCCGGATGTTCCTCTCGAATCTTACCTCCCGTAGGTGACAGGGTGCTTCCCTGCTTCATCAACGCTCCGTACACGAACCAAACACAGTACGGTAAGCTATACAAAATCTGTTCCTTGTCCTTGGTCATTTTGTTCCGAACCAGCAGCATGATGTAAATGATCGGTCCGACGGCCAGCAGCGAAACCAGAATCAAGATCCACACGTCACGATTGAAGGGAGCCAGCAAACCGGAACCACTGGCCGATTCCATCGGACGGACCATTATCATCATCCACTCGCCCTCGTCCAGACCCGTCGAATACAGAATGTGCTTCCGAGCGTCGGCCAAAATGGGCAGGAACCCAACGGCGACATCGGCCTTTCCGGTGGCCAACATTTCGATAATGCTGCCCTGCATGTCGTCGGTCGATCCTACGATGTTGTATTCCGGCATCACCAGGGTGTAGTTGAATTTGAACTTCTCCATCAGGAATTCGAACAGCTCGAACGCCACGCCACGACCCCTCAAAACCGCTGATTCATTCTGAATTCGCTCGGTGTAGCTGAGGGGCCAATCCTGCAAGAAGGAAGATTATAACAACCATTTTTAAAAATGAGGTTCTGTTTCTGTTGAATTTAAGTTCAACAAAGATGAACTAATATAACTAACAGAAATTTCGAAGACTTAACTGAACGACGTTCAGTGAACGTTAATAAAATTTGAAAAAAAAATGACAAAAAAACCCAATCGTACGGATCAAATGGCAAAAATGATAGTATAAAAAAATGAAAAAAAAAAGAAATATAGTTTATTGATGGATATGAAGGCTGGACCCGTCATCGCGCAAACTTAAGACTATCCTTGTGTAACCGGCCTGCTCGGAATCTTAAGGAGCACTGATTGC
>NW_026598413.1:0-27417 GCF_029784155.1 Uranotaenia lowii | reverse complement strand
TTTTTTGCCGAAAATTTTTCGAGTTTAAAATTTTCCAAGATTAAAAAAATTCAAGGTTTTTCGCACGACCCCCGACCAGAAAAAATTTAAAAAAAATGATTTTTTGCCGAAAAATTTTCGAGTTTAAAATTTTGCAAGATTCAAAAAATTCAAGGTTTTTCGCACGACCCCCGACCAGAAAAAATCGAAAAAAATGATTTTTTGCCGAAAAATTTTCGAGTTTAAAATTTTGCAAGATTAAAAAATTCAAGGTTTTTCGCACGACCCCCGACCAGAAAAAATCGAAAAAAATGATTTTTTGCCGAAAAATTTTCGAGTTTAAAATTTTGCAAGATTCAAAAAATTCAAGGTTTTTCGCACGACCCCCGACCAGAAAAAATCGAAAAAAATGATTTTTTGCCGAAAATTTTTCGAGTTTAAAATTTTGCAAGATTAAAAAAATTCAAGGTTTTTCGCATGACCTCCGACCAGAAAAAATCGAAAAAAATGATTTTTTGCCGAAAATTTTTCGAGTTTAAAATTTTGCAAGATTAAAAAAATTCAAGGTTTTTCGCACGACCCCCGACCAGAAAAAATCGAAAAAAATGATTTTTTGCCGAAAAATTTTCGAGTTTAAAATTTTGCAAGATTCAAAAAATTCAAGGTTTTTCGTACGACCCCCGACCAGAAAAAATCGAAAAAAAAGATTTTTTGCCGAAAAATTTTCGAGTTTAAAATTTTGCAAGATTCAAAAAATTCAAGGTTTTTCGCACGACCCCCGACCAGAAAAAATCGAAAAAAATGATTTTTTGCCGAAAATTTTTCGAGTTTAAAATTTTGCAAGATTCAAAAAATTCAAGGTTTTTCGCACGACCCCCGACCAGAAAAAATCGAAAAAAATGATTTTTTGCCGAAAATTTTTCGAGTTTAAAATTTTGCAAGATTAAAAAAATTCAAGGTTTTTCGCACGACCTCCGACCAGAAAAAATCGAAAAAAATGATTTTTTGTCGAAAATTTTTCGAGTTTAAAATTTTGCAAGATTCAAAAAATTCAAGGTTTTTCGCACGACCCCCGACCAGAAAAAATCGAAAAAAAAGATTTTTTGCCGAAAAATTTTCGAGTTTAAAATTTTGCAAGATTCAAAAAATTCAAGGTTTTTCGCACGACCCCCGACCAGAAAAAATCGAAAAAAATGATTTTTTGCCGAAAAATTTTCGAGTTTAAAATTTTGCAAGATTCAAAAAATTCAAGGTTTTTCGTACGACCCCCGACCAGAAAAAATCGAAAAAAAAGATTTTTTGCCGAAAAATTTTCGAGTTTAAAATTTTGCAAGATTCAAAAAATTCAAGGTTTTTCGCACGACCCCCGACCAGAAAAAATCGAAAAAAATGATTTTTTGCCGAAAAATTTTCGAGTTTAAAATTTTGCAAGATTCAAAAATTTCAAGGTTTTTCGCACGACCCCCGACCAGAAAAAATCGAAAAAAATGATTTTTTGCCGAAAAATTTTCGAGTTTAAAATTTTGCAAGATTCAAAAAATTCAAGGTTTTTCGCACGACCCCCGACCAGAAAAAATCGAAAAAAATGATTTTTTGCCGAAAAATTTTCGAGTTTAAAATTTTGCAAGATTAAAAAAATTCAAGGTTTTTCGCACGACCCCCGACCAGAAAAAATCGAAAAAAATGATTTTTTGCCGAAAAATTTTCGAGTTTAAAATTTTGCAAGATTCAAAAAATTCAAGGTTTTTCGCACGACCCCCGACCAGAAAAAATCGAAAAAAATGATTTTTTGCCGAAAAATTTTCGAGTTAAAAATTTTGCAAGATTCAAAAAATTCAAGGTTTTTCGCACGACCCCCGACCAGAAAAAATCGAAA
The DNA here is from genome assembly GCF_029784155.1 of Uranotaenia lowii. NCBI lineage: Eukaryota > Metazoa > Arthropoda > Insecta > Diptera > Culicidae > Uranotaenia > Uranotaenia lowii. The sequence goes on along the minus strand of NW_026598413.1, from coordinate 25,562 downwards.
AAAATGATTTTTTGCCGAAAAATTTTCGAGTTTAAAATTTTGCAAGATTAAAAAAATTCAAGGTTTTTCGCACGACCCCCGACCAGAAAAAATCGAAAAAAATGATTTTTTGCCGAAAAATTTTCGAGTTTAAAATTTTGCAAGATTCAAAAAATTCAAGGTTTTTCGCACGACCCCCGACCAGAAAAAATCGAAAAAAATGATTTTTTGCTGAAAAATTTTCAAGTTTAAAATTTTGCAAGATTCAAAAAATTCAAGGTTTTTCGCACGACCCCCGACCAGAAAAAATCGAAAAAAATGATTTTTTGCCGAAAATTTTCGAGTTTAAAATTTTGCAAGATTCAAAAAATTCAAGGTTTTTCGCACGACCCCCGACCAGAAAAAATCGAAAAAAATGATTTTTTGCCGAAAAATTTTCGAGTTTAAAATTTTTCAAGATTCAAAAAATTCAAGGTTTTTCGCACGACCCCCGACCAGAAAAAATCGAAAAAAATGATTTTTTGCCGAAAAATTTTCGAGTTTAAAATTTTGCAAGATTCAAAAAATTCAAGGTTTTTCGCACGACCCCCGACCAGAAAAAATCGAAAAAAAAGATTTTTTGCCGAAAAATTTTCGAGTTTAAAATTTTGCAAGATTCAAAAAATTCATGGATTTTCGCACGACCCCCGACCAGAAAAAATCGAAAAAAAAGATTTTTTGCCGAAAAATTTTCGAGTTTAAAATTTTGCAAGATTCAAAAATTCAAGGTTTTTCGCACGACCCCGACCAGAAAAAATCGAAAAAAATGATTTTTTGCCGAAAAATTTTCGAGTTTAAAATTTTGCAAGATTCAAAAAATTCAAGGATTTTCGCACGACCCCCGACCAGAAAAAATCGAAAAAAATGATTTTTTGCCGAAAAATTTTCGAGTTTAAAATTTTGCAAGATTCAAAAAATTCAAGGTTTTTCGCACGACCCCCGACCAGAAAAAATCGAAAAAAATGATTTTTTGTCGAAAAATTTTCGAGTTTAAAATTTTGCAAGATTCAAAAAATTCAAGGTTTTTCGCACGACCCCCGACCAGAAAAAATCGAAAAAAATGATTTTTTGCCGAAAATTTTTCGAGTTTAAAATTTTGCAAGATTCAAAAAATTCAAGGTTTTTCGCACGACGCCCGACCAGAAAAAATCGAAAAAAATTATTTTTTGCCGAAAAATTTTCGAGTTGAAAATTTTGCAAGATTCAAAAAATTCAAGGTTTTTCGCACGACCCCCGACCAGAAAAAATCGAAAAAAAAGATTTTTTGCCGAAAAATTTTCGAGTTTAAAATTTTGCAAGATTCAAAAAATTCAAGGTTTTCGCACGACCCCCGACCAGAAAAAATCGAAAAAAATGATTTTTTGCCGAAAAATTTTCGAGTTTAAAATTTTGCAAGATTCAAAAAATTCAAAGTTTTTCGCACGACCCCCGACCAGAAAAAAATCGAAAAAAATGATTTTTTGCCGAAAAATTTTCGAGTTTAAAATTTTGCAAGATTCAAAAAATTCAAGGTTTTTCGCACGACCCCCGACCAGAAAAAATCGAAAAAAATTATTTTTTGCCGAAAAATTTTCGAGTTTAAAATTTTGCAAGATTTAAAAAATTCAAGGTTTTTCGCACGACGCCCGACCAGAAAAAATCGAAAAAAATTATTTTTTGCCGAAAAATTTTCGAGTTGAAAATTTTGCAAGATTCAAAAAATTCAAGGTTTTTCGCACGACCCCCGACCAGAAAAAATCGAAAAAAAAGATTTTTTGCCGAAAAATTTTCGAGTTTAAAATTTTGCAAGATTCAAAAAATTCAAGGTTTTTCGCACGACCCCCGACCAGAAAAAATCGAAAAAAATTATTTTTTGCCGAAAAATTTTCGAGTTAAAAATTTTGCAAGATTCAAAAAATTCAAGGTTTTTCACACGACGCCCGACCAGAAAAAATCGAAAAAAATGATTTTTTGCCGAAAAATTTTCGAGTTGAAAATTTTGCAAGATTCAAAAAATTCAAGGTTCTTCGCACGACCCCCGACCAGAAAAAATCGAAAAAAATGATTTTTTGCCGAAAAATTTTCGAGTTTAAAATTTTGCAAGATTCAAAAAATTCAAGGTTTTTCGCACGACCCCCGACCAGAAAAAATCGAAAAAAAAGATTTTTTGCCGAAAAATTTTCGAGTTTAAAATTTTGCAAGATTCAAAAAATTCAAGGTTTTTCGCACGACCCCCGACCAGAAAAAATCGAAAAAAATGATTTTTTGCCGAAAAATTTTCGAGTTTAAAATTTTGCAAGATTCAAAAAATTCAAGGTTTTTCGTACGACCCCCGACCAGAAAAAATCGAAAAAAAAGATTTTTTGCCGAAAAATTTTCGAGTTTAAAATTTTGCAAGATTCAAAAAATTCAAGGTTTTTCGCACGACCCCCGACCAGAAAAAATCGAAAAAAATGATTTTTTGCCGAAAAATTTTCGAGTTTAAAATTTTGCAAGATTCAAAAATTTCAAGGTTTTTCGCACGACCCCCGACCAGAAAAAATCGAAAAAAATGATTTTTTGCCGAAAAATTTTCGAGTTTAAAAATTTGCAAGATTCAAAAAATTCAAGGTTTTTCGCACGACCCCCGACCAGAAAAAATCGAAAAAAATGATTTTTTGCCGAAAAATTTTCGAGTTTAAAATTTTGCAAGATTAAAAAAATTCAAGGTTTTTCGCACGACCCCCGACCAGAAAAAATCGAAAAAAATGATTTTTTGCCGAAAAATTTTCGAGTTTAAAATTTTGCAAGATTCAAAAAATTCAAAGTTTTTCGCACGACCCCCGACCAGAAAAAATCGAAAAAAATGATTTTTTGCCGAAAAATTTTCGAGTTAAAAATTTTGCAAGATTCAAAAAATTCAAGGTTTTTCGCACGACCCCCGACCAGAAAAAATCGAAAAAAATGATTTTTTGCCGAAAAATTTTCGAGTTTAAAATTTTGCAAGATTAAAAAAATTCAAGGTTTTTCGCACGACCCCCGACCAGAAAAAATCGAAAAAAATGATTTTTTGCCGAAAAATTTTCGAGTTTAAAATTTTGCAAGATTCAAAAAATTCAAGGTTTTTCGCACGACCCCCGACCAGAAAAAATCGAAAAAAATGATTTTTTGCCGAAAAATTTTCGAGTTTAAAATTTTGCAAGATTCAAAAAATTCAAGGTTTTTCGCACGACCCCCGACCAGAAAAAATCGAAAAAAATGATTTTTTGCCGAAAAATTTTCGAGTTTAAAATTTTGCAAGATTCAAAAAATTCAAGGTTTTTCGCACGACCCCCGACCAGAAAAAATCGAAAAAAATGATTTTTTGCTGAAAAATTTTCAAGTTTAAAATTTTGCAAGATTCAAAAAATTCAAGGTTTTTCGCACGACCCCCGACCAGAAAAAATCGAAAAAAATGATTTTTTGCCGAAAATTTTCGAGTTTAAAATTTTGCAAGATTCAAAAAATTCAAGGTTTTTCGCACGACCCCCGACCAGAAAAAATCGAAAAAAATGATTTTTTGCCGAAAAATTTTCGAGTTTAAAATTTTTCAAGATTCAAAAAATTCAAGGTTTTTCGCACGACCCCCGACCAGAAAAAATCGAAAAAAATGATTTTTTGCCGAAAAATTTTCGAGTTTAAAATTTTGCAAGATTCAAAAAATTCAAGGTTTTTCGCACGACCCCCGACCAGAAAAAATCGAAAAAAAAGATTTTTTGCCGAAAAATTTTCGAGTTTAAAATTTTGCAAGATTCAAAAAATTCATGAATTTTCGCACGACCCCCGACCAGAAAAAATCGAAAAAAATGATTTTTTGCCGAAAAATTTTCGAGTTTAAAATTTTTCAAGATTCAAAAAATTCAAGGTTTTTCGCACGACCCCCGACCAGAAAAAATCGAAAAAAATGATTTTTTGCCGAAAAATTTTCGAGTTTAAAATTTTGCAAGATTCAAAAAATTCAAGGTTTTTCGCACGACCCCCGACCAGAAAAAATCGAAAAAAATGATTTTTTGCCGAAAATTTTCGAGTTTAAAATTTTGCAAGATTAAAAAAATTCAAGGTTTTTCGCACGACCCCCGACCAGAAAAAATCGAAAAAAATGATTTTTTGCCGAAAAATTTTCGAGTTTAAAATTTTTCAAGATTCAAAAAATTCAAGGTTTTTCGCACGACCCCCGACCAGAAAAAATCGAAAAAAATGATTTTTTGCCGAAAAATTTTCGAGTTTAAAATTTTGCAAGATTCAAAAAATTCAAGGTTTTTCGCACGACCCCCGACCAGAAAAAATCGAAAAAAAAGATTTTTTGCCGAAAAATTTTCGAGTTTAAAATTTTGCAAGATTCAAAAATTCAAGGTTTTTCGCACGACCCCGACCAGAAAAAATCGAAAAAAATGATTTTTTGCCGAAAAATTTTCGAGTTTAAAATTTTGCAAGATTCAAAAAATTCAAGGATTTTCGCACGACCCCCGACCAGAAAAAATCGAAAAAAATGATTTTTTGCCGAAAAATTTTCGAGTTTAAAATTTTGCAAGATTCAAAAAATTCAAGGTTTTTCGCACGACCCCCGACCAGAAAAAATCGAAAAAAAAGATTTTTTGCCGAAAAATTTTCGAGTTTAAAATTTTGCAAGATTCAAAAAATTCAAGGTTTTTCGCACGACCCCCGACCAGAAAAAATCGAAAAAAATGATTTTTTGCCGAAAAATTTTCGAGTTTAAAATTTTGCAAGATTCAAAAAATTCAAAGTTTTTCGCACGACCCCCGACCAGAAAAAATCGAAAAAAATGATTTTTTGCCGAAAAATTTTCGAGTTTAAAATTTTGCAAGATTCAAAAAATTCAAGGTTTTTCGCACGACCCCCGACCAGAAAAAATCGAAAAAAATTATTTTTTGCCGAAAAATTTTCGAGTTTAAAATTTTGCAAGATTTAAAAAATTCAAGGTTTTTCGCACGACGCCCGACCAGAAAAAATCGAAAAAAATTATTTTTTGCCGAAAAATTTTCGAGTTGAAAATTTTGCAAGATTCAAAAAATTCAAGGTTTTTCGCACGACCCCCGACCAGAAAAAATCGAAAAAAAAGATTTTTTGCCGAAAAATTTTCGAGTTTAAAATTTTGCAAGATTCAAAAAATTCAAGGTTTTTCGCACGACCCCCGACCAGAAAAAATCGAAAAAAATTATTTTTTGCCGAAAAATTTTCGAGTTAAAAATTTTGCAAGATTCAAAAAATTCAAGGTTTTTCACACGACGCCCGACCAGAAAAAATCGAAAAAAATGATTTTTTGCCGAAAAATTTTCGAGTTGAAAATTTTGCAAGATTCAAAAAATTCAAGGTTCTTCGCACGACCCCCGACCAGAAAAAATCGAAAAAAATGATTTTTTGCCGAAAAATTTTCGAGTTTAAAATTTTGCAAGATTCAAAAAATTCAAGGTTTTTCGCACGACCCCCGACCAGAAAAAATCGAAAAAAAAGATTTTTTGCCGAAAAATTTTCGAGTTTAAAATTTTGCAAGATTCAAAAAATTCAAGGTTTTTCGCACGACCCCCGACCAGAAAAAATCGAAAAAAATGATTTTTTGCCGAAAAATTTTCGAGTTGAAAATTTTGCAAGATTCAAAAAATTCAAGGTTTTTCGCACGACCCCCGACCAGAAAAAATCGAAAAAAATGATTTTTTGCCGAAAAATTTTCGAGTTAAAAATTTTGCAAGATTCAAAAAATTCAAGGTTTTTCGCACGACGCCCGACCAGAAAAAATCGAAAAAAATTATTTTTTGCCGAAAAATTTTCGAGTTGAAAATTTTGCAAGATTCAAAAAATTCAAGGTTTTTCGCACGACCCCCGACCAGAAAAAATCGAAAAAAATAATTTTTTGCCGAAAAATTTTCGAGTTTAAAATTTTGCAAGATTCAAAAAATTCAAAGTTTTTCGCACGACCCCCGACCAGAAAAAATCGAAAAAAATGATTTTTTGCCGAAAAATTTTCGAGTTTAAAATTTTGCAAGATTCAAAAAATTCAAGGTTTTTCGCACGACGCCCGACCAGAAAAAATCGAAAAAAATTATTTTTTGCCGAAAAATTTTCGAGTTGAAAATTTTGCAAGATTCAAAAAATTCAAGGTTTTTCGCACGACCCCCGACCAGAAAAATCGAAAAAAAAGATTTTTTGCCGAAAAATTTTCGAGTTTAAAATTTTGCAAGATTCAAAAAATTCAAGGTTTTTCGCACGACCCCCGACCAGAAAAAATCGAAAAAAATTATTTTTTGCCGAAAAATTTTCGAGTTTAAAATTTTGCAAGATTCAAAAAATTCAAGGTTTTTCGCACGACCCCCGACCAGAAAAAATCGAAAAAAATGATTTTTTGCCGAAAAATTTTCGAGTTTAAAATTTTGCAAGATTCAAAAAATTCAAGGTTTTTCGCACGACCCCCGACCAGAAAAAATCGAAAAAAATGATTTTTTGCCGAAAAATTTTCGAGTTTAAAATTTTGCAAGATTCAAAAAATTCAAGGTTTTTCGCACGACGCCCGACCAGAAAAAATCGAAAAAAAATTTTTTTTGCCGAAAAATTTTCGAGTTTAAAATTTTGCAAGATTAAAAAAATTCAAGGTTTTTCGCACGACGCCCGACCAGAAAAAATCGAAAAAAATTATTTTTTGCCGAAAAATTTTCGAGTTGAAAATTTTGCAAGATTCAAAAAATTCAAGGTTTTTCGCACGACCCCCGACCAGAAAAAATCGAAAAAAATAATTTTTTGCCGAAAAATTTTCGAGTTGAAAATTTTGCAAGATTCAAAAAATTCAAGGTTTTTCGCACGACCCCCGACCAGAAAAAATCGAAAAAAAAGATTTTTTGCCGAAAAATTTTCGAGTTTAAAATTTTGCAAGATTCAAAAAATTCAAGGTTTTTCGCACGACGCCCGACCAGAAAAAATCGAAAAAAAATTTTTTTTGCCGAAAAATTTTCGAGTTTAAAATTTTGCAAGATTAAAAAAATTCAAGGTTTTTCGCACGACGCCCGACCAGAAAAAATCGAAAAAAATTATTTTTTGCCGAAAAATTTTCGAGTTGAAAATTTTGCAAGATTCAAAAAATTCAAGGTTTTTCGCACGACCCCCGACCAGAAAAAATCGAAAAAAATAATTTTTTGCTGAAAAATTTTCGAGTTTAAAATTTTGCAAGATTCAAAAAATTCAAGGTTTTTCGCACGACTCCCGACCAGAAAAAAATGATTTTTTGCCGAAAAATTTTCGAGTTTAAAATTTTGCAAGATTCAAAAAATTCAAGGTTTTTCGCACGACGCCCGACCAGAAAAAATCGAAAAAAATTATTTTTTGCCGAAAAATTTTCGAGTTGAAAATTTTGCAAGATTCAAAAAATTCAAGGTTTTTCGCACGACCCCCGACCAGAAAAAATCGAAAAAAAAGATTTTTTGCCGAAAAATTTTCGAGTTTAAAATTTTGCAAGATTCAAAAAATTCAAGGTTTTTCGCACGACCCCCGACCAGAAAAAATCGAAAAAAATTATTTTTTGCCGAAAAATTTTCGAGTTTAAAATTTTGCAAGATTCAAAAAATTCAAGGTTTTTCGCACGACGCCCGACCAGAAAAAATCGAAAAAAATGATTTTTTGCCGAAAAATTTTCGAGTTGAAAATTTTGCAAGATTCAAAAAATTCAAGGTTTTTCGCACGACCCCCGACCAGAAAAAATCGAAAAAAATGATTTTTTGCCGAAAAATTTTCGAGTTTAAAATTTTGCAAGATTCAAAAAATTCAAGGTTTTTCGCACGACCCCCGACCAGAAAAAATCGAAAAAAAAGATTTTTTGCCGAAAAATTTTCGAGTTTAAAATTTTGCAAGATTCAAAAAATTCAAGGTTTTTCGCACGACCCCCGACCAGAAAAAATCGAAAAAAATGATTTTTGCCGAAAAATTTTCGAGTTGAAAATTTTGCAAGATTCAAAAAATTCAAGGTTTTTCGCACGACCCCCGACCAGAAAAAATCGAAAAAAATGATTTTTTGCCGAAAAATTTTCGAGTTAAAAATTTTGCAAGATTCAAAAAATTCAAGGTTTTTCGCACGACGCCCGACCAGAAAAAATCGAAAAAAATTATTTTTTGCCGAAAAATTTTCGAGTTGAAAATTTTGCAAGATTCAAAAAATTCAAGGTTTTTCGCACGACCCCCGACCAGAAAAAATCGAAAAAAATAATTTTTTGCCGAAAAATTTTCGAGTTTAAAATTTTGCAAGATTCAAAAAATTCAAAGTTTTTCGCACGACCCCCGACCAGAAAAAATCGAAAAAAATGATTTTTTGCCGAAAAATTTTCGAGTTTAAAATTTTGCAAGATTCAAAAAATTCAAGGTTTTTCGCACGACGCCCGACCAGAAAAAATCGAAAAAAATTATTTTTTGCCGAAAAATTTTCGAGTTTAAAATTTTGCAAGATTCAAAAAATTCAAGGTTTTTCGCACGACGCCCGACCAGAAAAAATCGAAAAAAATTATTTTTTGCCGAAAAATTTTCGAGTTGAAAATTTTGCAAGATTCAAAAAATTCAAGGTTTTTCGCACGACCCCTGACCAGAAAAAATCGAAAAAAAAGATTTTTTGCCGAAAAATTTTCGAGTTTAAAATTTTGCAAGATTCAAAAAATTCAAGGTTTTTCGCACGACCCCCGACCAGAAAAAATCGAAAAAAATTATTTTTTGCCGAAAAATTTTCGAGTTTAAAATTTTGCAAGATTCAAAAAATTCAAGGTTTTTCGCACGACGCCCGACCAGAAAAAATCGAAAAAAATGATTTTTTGCCGAAAAATTTTCGAGTTGAAAATTTTGCAAGATTCAAAAAATTCAAGGTTTTTCGCACGACCCCCGACCAGAAAAAATCGAAAAAAATGATTTTTTGCCGAAAAATTTTCGAGTTTAAAATTTTGCAAGATTCAAAAAATTCAAGGTTTTTCGCACGACCCCCGACCAGAAAAAATCGAAAAAAAAGATTTTTTGCCGAAAAATTTTCGAGTTTAAAATTTTGCAAGATTCAAAAAATTCAAGGTTTTTCGCACGACCCCCGACCAGAAAAAATCGAAAAAAATTATTTTTTGCCGAAAAATTTTCGAGTTGAAAATTTTGCAAGATTCAAAAAATTCAAGGTTTTTCGCACGACCCCCGACCAGAAAAAATCGAAAAAAATGATTTTTTGCCGAAAAATTTTCGAGTTAAAAATTTTGCAAGATTCAAAAAATTCAAGGTTTTTCGCACGACGCCCGACCAGAAAAAATCGAAAAAAATTTTTTTTGCCGAAAAATTTTCGAGTTTAAAATTTTGCAAGATTCAAAAAATTCAAGGTTTTTCGCACGACGCCCGACCAGAAAAAATCGAAAAAAATTATTTTTTGCCGAAAAATTTTCGAGTTGAAAATTTTGCAAGATTCAAAAAATTCAAGGTTTTTCGCACGACCCCCGATCAGAAAAAATCGAAAAAAATAATTTTTTGCCGAAAAATTTTCGAGTTTAAAATTTTGCAAGATTCAAAAAATTCAAGGTTTTTCGCACGACTCCCGACCAGAAAAAAATGATTTTTTGCCGAAAAATTTTCGAGTTTAAAATTTTGCAAGATTCAAAAAATTCAAGGTTTTTTGCACGACCCCCGACCAGAAAAAATCGAAAATAATGATTTTTTGCCGAAAAATTTTCGAGTTTAAAATTTTGCAAGATTCAAAAAATTCAAGGTTTTTCGCACGACCCCCGACCAGAAAAAATCGAAAAAAAATGATTTTTTGCCGAAAAATTTTCGAGTTTAAAATTTTGCAAGATTCAAAAAATTCAAGGTTTTTCGAACGACCCCCGACCAGAAAAAATCGAAAAAAATGATTTTTTGCCGAAAAATTTTCGAGTTTAAAATTTTGCAAGATTCAAAAAATTCAAGGTTTTTCGCACGACGCCCGACCAGAAAAAATCGAAAAAAATGATTTTTTGCCGAAAAATTTTCGAGTTTAAAATTTTGCAAGATTCAAAAAATTCAAGGTTTTTCGCACGACGCCCGACCAGAAAAAATCGAAAAAAATGATTTTTTGCCGAAAAATTTTCGAGTTGAAAATTTTGCAAGATTCAAAAATTTCAAGGTTTTTCGCACGACTCCCGACCAGAAAAAAATGATTTTTTGCCGAAAAATTTTCGAGTTTAAAATTTCGCAAGATTCAAAAAATTCAAGGTTTTTCGCACGACCCCCGACCAGAAAAAATCGAAAAAAATGATTTTTTGCCGAAAAATTTTCGAGTTTAAAATTTTGCAAGATTCAAAAAATTCAAGGTTTTTCGCACGACGCCCGACCAGAAAAAATCGAAAAAAATGATTTTTTGCCGAAAAATTTTCGAGTTTAAAATTTTGCAAGATTAAAAAAATTCAAGGTTTTTCGCACGACTCCCGACCAGAAAAAAATGATTTTTTGCCGAAAAATTTTCGAGTTTAAAATTTCGCAAGATTCAAAAAATTCAAGGTTTTTCGCACGACCCCCGACCAGAAAAAATCGAAAAAAATGATTTTTTGGCGAAAAATTTTCGAGTTTAAAATTTTGCAAGATTCTAAAAATTCAAGGTTTTTCGCACGACGCCCGACCAGAAAAAATCGAAAAAAAATATTTTTTGCCGAAAAATTTTCGAGTTGAAAATTTTGCAAGATTCAAAAAATTCAAGGTTTTTCGCACGACCCCCGACCAGAAAAAATCGAAAAAAATGATTTTTTGCCGAAAAATTTTCGAGTTTAAAATTTTGCAAGATTCAAAAAATTCAAGGTTTTTCGCACGACCCCCGACCAGAAAAAATCGAAAAAAATGATTTTTTGCCGAAAAATTTTCGAGTTTAAAATTTTGCAAGATTCAAAAAATTCAAGGTTTTTCGCACGACTCCCGACCAGAAAAAAATGATTTTTTGCCGAAAAATTTTCGAGTTTAAAATTTTGCAAGATTCAAAAAATTCAAGGTTTTTTGCACGACCCCCGACCAGAAAAAATCGAAAAAAATGATTTTTTGCCGAAAAATTTTCGAGTTTAAAATTTTGCAAGATTCAAAAAATTCAAGGTTTTTCGCACGACCCCCGACCAGAAAAAATCGAAAAAAAATGATTTTTTGCCGAAAAATTTTCGAGTTTAAAATTTTGCAAGATTCAAAAAATTCAAGGTTTTTCGAACAACCCCCGACCAGAAAAAATCGAAAAAAATGATTTTTTGCCGAAAAATTTTCGAGTTTAAAATTTTGCAAGATTCAAAAAATTCAAGGTTTTTCGCACGACCCCCGACCAGAAAAAATCGAAAAAAAAGATTTTTTGCCGAAAAATTTTCGAGTTTAAAATTTTGCAAGATTCAAAAAATTGAAGGTTTTTCGCACGACCCCCGACCAGAAAAAATCGAAAAAAATGATTTTTTGCCGAAAAATTTTCGAGTTTAAAATTTTGCAAGATTCAAAAAATTCAAGGTTTTTCGCACGACGCCCGACCAGAAAAAATCGAAAAAAAATATTTTTTGCCGAAAAATTTTCGAGTTTAAAATTTTGCAAGATTCAAAAAATTCAAGGTTTTTCGCACGACGCCCGACCAGAAAAAATCGAAAAAAATAATTTTTTGCCGAAAAATTTTCGAGTTTAAAATTTTGCAAGATTCAAAAAATTCAAGGTTTTTCGCACGACGCCCGACCAGAAAAAATCGAAAAAAATGATTTTTTGCCGAAAAATTTTCGAGTTTAAAATTTTGCAAGATTCAAAAAATTCAAGGTTTTTCGCACGACTCCCGACCAGAAAAAAATGATTTTTTGCCGAAAAATTTTCGAGTTTAAAATTTCGCAAGATTCAAAAAATTCAAGGTTTTTCGCACGACGCCCGACCAGAAAAAATCGAAAAAAATTATTTTTTGCCGAAAAATTTTCGTGTTGAAAATTTTGCAAGATTCAAAAAATTCAAGGTTTTTCGCACGACCCCCGACCAGAAAAAATCGAAAAAAATGATTTTTTGCCGAAAAATTTTCGAGTTTAAAATTTTGCAAGATTCAAAAAATTCAAGGTTTTTCGCACGACCCCCGACCAGAAAAAATCGAAAAAAATGATTTTTTGCCGAAAAATTTTCGTGTTGAAAATTTTGCAAGATTCAAAAAATTCAAGGTTTTTCGCACGACGCACAGTGGGCCAGGAACCTCTCTTTTGCGGTCAAAATTGACTACAGGCCAGAAGCTTCGTTGTAGCTCATAGGTGTCTTCGACAAAGTTACTCGACTATATTTGCGCTATCTATTGATGGATTGGAATTAGTTCTATTTTTCTCCGCAAGGTGGCGCCAAAATCTAACTTTTTACAGAAGCAAGATAAAGGGATGGTTTCTTCTACAAAGTTGTTCATTATACCTTTTACATCAACTTTGTGGAACATTGTTAAGCTCTATGTTGTGTACTTACCTTGCAAACATAATAATTTAAGGAAACCTTGCTAAAAATGGTTTTTTTCACCTATTTTTGTGTTTAGCTATACAATACCTCAATTTCCACAGTATTCGATTGGAATTGACATAAATGAGATATTTTAGTGAAAAACTTATTCGTTTCGTAGATTTTTTCTGTCAAAATCACAAAAAAATGGTTAAAATTATACATTTTTCAAATTGCAATAACTTGCTTGCGAGCAGTTTGGCGCACCTCATTTTTCGAGAAGTGATAGTTGTGATTATGATCTAAATGCATGTAAAAAATGTCGGTGGATTCTCGTGGGTTCCTTGCCAAATGATTTAATTAAGTTGGTAAATTTTCAATACAAATCCACATATTTTAAGACCTTTTTCAAAGAAAACATCCGAATTTCTCTTAGAAAAGTCGAATGTTCATCATTCAGTTATTGGAGTCGCTGCTTGAATAAATAATTCAGCACATTTTTCGCACTTTTGATCAAATTAGAAAAAAAAAATAAAAATTTTCAAAAATTAATTTAAATGAAAACAGTTTTAAATATTTTTTTTTTATTTTTTTTTTTTTGATAAATTTTACCAAATGTGCTTAATTGATTAATTAAGCATCGCAATGGACTAAAGCAATAGTAAAACGACGAAAATTTGATTTTTCTACAAGAAATGCGGATGTTTTCTTTGAAAAAAGTCTCAAAATGTGTGAATTTGTATTGAAAATTAACCAACTTTATTAAATCATTTGGCAAGGAACCCACGAGAACCCACCGACATTTTTTACATGCATTTAGATCATAATCACAACTGTCACTTCTCAAAAAATGAGGTACGCCAAACTGCTCGCAAGCAGGTTATTGCATTTTGAAAAATGTATAATTTTAACCAATTTTTTGTGATTTTGACAGAAAAAATCTGAGAAACGAATAAGTTTTTCACTAGAATATCTCATTTAAGTCAATTCCAATCGAATACTGAGGAAATTTGAGGTATTGTATAGCTAAACACAAAAATAGGTGAAAAAAACCATTTTTTTGCAAGGTTTCCTTAAATTATTATTTTTGCAACGTAAGTACACAACATAGAGCTTAACGATGTTCTACAGAGTTGATGTAAAAGGTATAATAAACAACTTTGTAGAAGAAACCATGCCTGTATCTTGCTTCTGTAGAAAGTTAGATTTTGGCGCCACCTTGCGGAGAAAAATAGAACTAATTCCAATCCATCAGTAGATAGCACAAATATAGTCGAGTAACTTTGTCGAAGACACCTATGAGCTACAACGAAGCTTCTGGCCTGCAGTCAATTTTGACCGCAAAAGTGTGGTTCCTGGCCCACTGTGCGACGCCCGACCAGAAAAAATCGAAAAAAATGATTTTTTGCCGAAAAATTTTCGAGTTTAAAATTTTGCAAGATTCAAAAAATTCAAGGTTTTTCGCACGACTCCCGACCAGAAAAAAATGATTTTTTGCCGAAAAATTTTCGAGTTTAAAATTTTGCAAGATTCAAAAAATTCAAGGTTTTTTGCACGACCCCCGACCAGAAAAAATCGAAAAAAATGATTTTTTGCCGAAAAATTTTCGAGTTTAAAATTTTGCAAGATTCAAAAAATTTAAGGTTTTTCGCACGACCCCCGACCAGAAAAAATCGAATAAAAATGATTTTTTGCCGAAAAATTTTCGAGTTTAAAATTTTGCAAGATTCAAAAAATTCAAGGTTTTTCGCACAACCCCCGACCAGAAAAAATCGAAAAAAATGATTTTTTGCCGAAAAATTTTCGAGTTTAAAATTTTGCAAGATTCAAAAACTTCAAGGTTTTTCGCACAACCCCCGACCAGAAAAAATCGAAAAAAATGATTTTTTGCCGAAAAATTTTCGAGTTTAAAATTTTGCAAGATTCAAAAAATTCAAGGTTTTTCGCACGACGCCCGACCAGAAAAAATCGAAAAAAATTATTTTTTGCCGAAAAATTTTCGAGTTGAAAATTTTGCAAGATTCAAAAAATTCAAGGTTTTTCGCACGACCCCCGACCAGAAAAAATCGAAAAAAAAGATTTTTTGCCGAAAAATTTTCGAGTTTAAAATTTTGCAAGATTCAAAAAATTCAAGGTTTTTCGCACGACCCCCGACCAGAAAAAATCGAAAAAAATTATTTTTTGCCGAAAAATTTTCGAGTTTAAAATTTTGCAAGATTCAAAAAATTCAAGGTTTTTCGCACGACGCCCGACCAGAAAAAATCGAAAAAAATGATTTTTTGGCGAAAAATTTTCGAGTTGAAAATTTTGCAAGATTCAAAAAATTCAAGGTTTTTCGCACGACCCCCGACCAGAAAAAATCGAAAAAAATGATTTTTTGCCGAAAAATTTTCGAGTTTAAAATTTTGCAAGATTCAAAAAATTCAAGGTTTTTCGCACGACCCCCGACCAGAAAAAATCGAAAAAAAAGATTTTTTGCCGAAAAATTTTCGAGTTTAAAATTTTGCAAGATTCAAAAAATTCAAGGTTTTTCGCACGACCCCCGACCAGAAAAAATCGAAAAAAATGATTTTTGCCGAAAAATTTTCGAGTTGAAAATTTTGCAAGATTCAAAAAATTCAAGGTTTTTCGCACGACCCCCGACCAGAAAAAATCGAAAAAAATGATTTTTTGCCGAAAAATTTTCGAGTTAAAAATTTTGCAAGATTCAAAAAATTCAAGGTTTTTCGCACGACGCCCGACCAGAAAAAATCGAAAAAAATTATTTTTTGCCGAAAAATTTTCGAGTTGAAAATTTTGCAAGATTCAAAAAATTCAAGGTTTTTCGCACGACCCCCGACCAGAAAAAATCGAAAAAAATAATTTTTTGCCGAAAAATTTTCGAGTTTAAAATTTTGCAAGATTCAAAAAATTCAAAGTTTTTCGCACGACCCCCGACCAGAAAAAATCGAAAAAAATGATTTTTTGCCGAAAAATTTTCGAGTTTAAAATTTTGCAAGATTCAAAAAATTCAAGGTTTTTCGCACGACGCCCGACCAGAAAAAATCGAAAAAAATTATTTTTTGCCGAAAAATTTTCGAGTTTAAAATTTTGCAAGATTCAAAAAATTCAAGGTTTTTCGCACGACGTCCGACCAGAAAAAATCGAAAAAAATTATTTTTTGCCGAAAAATTTTCGAGTTGAAAATTTTGCAAGATTCAAAAAATTCAAGGTTTTTCGCACGACCCCCGACCAGAAAAAATCGAAAAAAAAGATTTTTTGCCGAAAAATTTTCGAGTTTAAAATTTTGCAAGATTCAAAAAATTCAAGGTTTTTCGCACGACCCCCGACCAGAAAAAATCGAAAAAAATTATTTTTTGCCGAAAAATTTTCGAGTTTAAAATTTTGCAAGATTCAAAAAATTCAAGGTTTTTCGCACGACGCCCGACCAGAAAAAATCGAAAAAAATGATTTTTTGCCGAAAAATTTTCGAGTTGAAAATTTTGCAAGATTCAAAAAATTCAAGGTTTTTCGCACGACCCCCGACCAGAAAAAATCGAAAAAAATGATTTTTTGCCGAAAAATTTTCGAGTTTAAAATTTTGCAAGATTCAAAAAATTCAAGGTTTTTCGCACGACGCCCGACCAGAAAAAATCGAAAAAAATTATTTTTTGCCGAAAAATTTTCGAGTTGAAAATTTTGCAAGATTCAATTCAAGGTTTTTCGCACGACCCCCGACCAGAAAAAATCGAAAAAAATAATTTTTTGCCGAAAAATTTTCGAGTTTAAAATTTTGCAAGATTCAAAAAATTCAAGGTTTTTCGCACGACGCCCGACCAGAAAAAATCGAAAAAAATGATTTTTTGCCGAAAAATTTTCGAGTTTAAAATTTTGCAAGATTCAAAAAATTCAAGGTTTTTCGCACGACTCCCGACCAGAAAAAAATGATTTTTTGCCGAAAAATTTTCGAGTTTAAAATTTCGCAAGATTAAAAAAATTCAAGGTTTTTCGCACGACCCCCGACCAGAAAAAATCGAAAAAAATGATTTTTTGGCGAAAAATTTTCGAGTTTAAAATTTTGCAAGATTCTAAAAATTCAAGGTTTTTCGCACGACGCCCGACCAGAAAAAATCGAAAAAAAATATTTTTTGCCGAAAAATTTTCGAGTTGAAAATTTTGCAAGATTCAAAAAATTCAAGGTTTTTCGCACGACCCCCGACCAGAAAAAATCGAAAAAAATGATTTTTTGCCGAAAAATTTTCGAGTTTAAAATTTTGCAAGATTCAAAAAATTCAAGGTTTTTCGCACGACCCCCGACCAGAAAAAAATCGAAAAAAATGATTTTTTGCCGAAAAATTTTCGAGTTTGAAATTTTGCAAGATTCAAAAAATTCAAGGTTTTTCGCACGACTCCCGACCAGAAAAAAATGATTTTTTGCCGAAAAATTTTCGAGTTTAAAATTTTGCAAGATTCAAAAAATTCAAGGTTTTTTGCACGACCCCCGACCAGAAAAAATCGAAAAAAATGATTTTTTGCCGAAAAATTTTCGAGTTTAAAATTTTGCAAGATTCAAAAAATTCAAGGTTTTTCGCACGACCCCCGACCAGAAAAAATCGAAAAAAAATGATTTTTTGCCGAAAAATTTTCGAGTTTAAAATTTTGCAAGATTCAAAAAATTCAAGGTTTTTCGAACAACCCCCGACCAGAAAAAATCGAAAAAAATGATTTTTTGCCGAAAAATTTTCGAGTTTAAAATTTTGCAAGATTAAAAAAATTCAAGGTTTTTCGCACGACGCCCGACCAGAAAAAATCGAAAAAAAATATTTTTTGCCGAAAAATTTTCGAGTTTAAAATTTTGCAAGATTCAAAAAATTGAAGGTTTTTCGCACGACCCCCGACCAGAAAAAATCGAAAAAAATGATTTTTTGCCGAAAAATTTTCGAGTTTAAAATTTTGCAAGATTCAAAAAATTCAAGGTTTTTCGCACGACGCCCGACCAGAAAAAATCGAAAAAAATAATTTTTTGCCGAAAAATTTTCGAGTTTAAAATTTTGCAAGATTAAAAAAATTCAAGGTTTTTCGCACGACTCCCGACCAGAAAAAAATGATTTTTTGCCGAAAAATTTTCGAGTTTAAAATTTCGCAAGATTCAAAAAATTCAAGGTTTTTCGCACGACCCCCGACCAGAAAAAATCGAAAAAAATGATTTTTTGGCGAAAAATTTTCGAGTTTAAAATTTTGCAAGATTCAAAAAATTCAAGGTTTTTCGCACGACGCCCGACCAGAAAAAATCGAAAAAAATTATTTTTTGCCGAAAAATTTTCGTGTTGAAAATTTTGCAAGATTCAAAAAATTCAAGGTTTTTCGCACGACCCCCGACCAGAAAAAATCGAAAAAAATGATTTTTTGCCGAAAAATTTTCGAGTTTAAAATTTTGCAAGATTCAAAAAATTCAAGGTTTTTCGCACGACCCCCGACCAGAAAAAATCGAAAAAAATGATTTTTTGCCGAAAAATTTTCGAGTTTAAAATTTTGCAAGATTCAAAAAATTCAAGGTTTTTCGCACGACTCCCGACCAGAAAAAAATGATTTTTTGCCGAAAAATTTTCGAGTTTAAAATTTTGCAAGATTAAAAAAATTCAAGGTTTTTTGCACGACCCCCGACCAGAAAAAATCGAAAAAAATGATTTTTTGCCGAAAAATTTTCGAGTTTAAAATTTTGCAAGATTCAAAAAATTTAAGGTTTTTCGCACGACCCCCGACCAGAAAAAATCGAATAAAAATGATTTTTTGCCGAAAAATTTTCGAGTTTAAAATTTTGCAAGATTCAAAAAATTCAAGGTTTTTCGCACAACCCCCGACCAGAAAAAATCGAAAAAAATGATTTTTTGCCGAAAAATTTTCGAGTTTAAAATTTTGCAAGATTCAAAAACTTCAAGGTTTTTCGCACAACCCCCGACCAGAAAAAATCGAAAAAAATGATTTTTTGCCGAAAAATTTTCGAGTTTAAAATTTTGCAAGATTCAAAAAATTCAAGGTTTTTCGCACGACGCCCGACCAGAAAAAATCGAAAAAAATTATTTTTTGCCGAAAAATTTTCGAGTTGAAAATTTTGCAAGATTCAAAAAACTCAAGGTTTTTCGCACGACGCCCGACCAGAAAAAATCGAAAAAAATTATTTTTTGCCGAAAAATTTTCGAGTTTAAAATTTTGCAAGATTCAAAAAATTCAAGGTTTTTCGCACGACCCCCGACCAGAAAAAATCGAAAAAAATGATTTTTTGCCGAAAAATTTTCGAGTTTAAAATTTTGCAAGATTCAAAAAATTCAAGGTTTTTCGCACGACCCCCGACCAGAAAAAATCGAAAAAAAAAGATTTTTTGCCGAAAAATTTTCGAGTTTAAAATTTTGCAAGATTCAAAAAATTCAAGGTTTTTCGCACGACCCCCGACCAGAAAAAATCGAAAAAAATGATTTTTTGCCGAAAAATTTTCGAGTTTAAAATTTTGCAAGATTCAAAAAATTCAAGGTTTTTCGCACGACCCCCGACCAGAAAAAATCGAAAAAAAAGATTTTTTGCCGAAAAATTTTCGAGTTTAAAATTTTGCAAGATTCAAAAAATTCAAGGTTTTTCGCACGACCCCCGACCAGAAAAAATCGAAAAAAATGATTTTTTGCCGAAAAATTTTCGAGTTTAAAATTTTGCAAGATTCAAAAAATTCAAGGATTTTCGCACGACCCCCGACCAGAAAAAATCGAAAAAAATGATTTTTTGCCGAAAAATTTTCGAGTTTAAAATTTTGCAAGATTCAAAAAATTCAAGGTTTTTTGCACGACCCCCGACCAGAAAAAATCGAAAAAAATGCCGAATGCGAATTTTTTTGCCGAAAAATTTTCGAGTTAAAAATTTTGCAAGATTCAAAAAATTCACAGTTTTTCGCACGACCCCCGACCAGAAAAAATCGAAAAAAATGATTTTTTGCCGAAAAATTTTCGAGTTTAAAATTTTGCAAGATTCAAAAAATTCAAGGTTTTTCGCGTGACCCCCGACCAGAAAAAATCGAAAAAAATGATTTTTTGCCGAAAAATTTTCGAGTTTAAAATTTTGCAAGATTAAAAAAATTCAAGGTTTTTCGCACGACCCCCGACCAGAAAAAATCGAAAAAAATTATTTTTTTGCCGAAAAATTTTCGAGCTTAAAATTTTGCAAGATTAAAAAAATTCTAGGTTTTTCGCACGACCCCCGACCAGAAAAAATCGAAAAAAATGATTTTTTGCCGAAAAATTTTCGAGTTTAAAATTTTGCAAGATTCAAAAAATTCAAGGTTTTTCGCACGACCCCCGACCAGAAAAAATCGAAAAAAATGATTTTTTGCCGAAAAATTTTCGAGTTTAAAATTTTGCAAGATTCAAAATATTCAAGGTTTTTCGCACGACCCCCGACCAGAAAAAATCGAAAAAAATGATTTTTGCCGAAAAATTTTCGAGTTTAAAATTTTGCAAGATTCAAAAAATTCTAGGTTTTTCGCACGACCCCCGACCAGAAAAAATCGAAAAATATGATTATTTGCCGAAAAATTTTCGAGTTTTAAATTTTGCAAGATTCAAAAAATTCAAGGTTTTTCGCACGACCCTCGACCAGAAAAAATCGAAAAAAATGATTTTTTTGCTGAAAAATTTTCGAGTTTAAATTTTTTGCAAGATTCAAAAAATTCAAGGTTTTTCGCACGACCCCCGACCAGAAAAAATCGAAAAAAATGATTTTTTGCCGAAAAATTTTCGAGTTTAAAATTTTGCAAGATTCAAAAAATTCAAGGTTTTTCGCACGACCCCCGACCAGAAAAAATCGAAAAAAATGATTTTTGCCGAAAAATTTTCGAGTTTAAAATTTTGCAAGATTCAAAAAATTCTAGGTTTTTCGCACGACCCCCGACCAGAAAAAATCGAAAAATATGATTATTTGCCGAAAAATTTTCGAGTTTTAAATTTTGCAAGATTCAAAAAATTCAAGGTTTTTCGCACGACCCTCGACCAGAAAAAATCGAAAAAAATGATTTTTTTGCTGAAAAATTTTCGAGTTTAAATTTTTTGCAAGATTCAAAAAATTCAAGGTTTTTCGCACGACCCCCGACCAGAAAAAATCGAAAAAAATGATTTTTTGCCGAAAAATTTTCGAGTTTAAAATTTTGCAAGATTCAAAAAATTCAAGGTTTTTCGCACGACCCCCGACCAGAAAAAATCGAAAAAATCGAAAAAATGATTTTTTGCTGAAAAATTTTCGAGTTTAAAATTTTGCAAGATTCAAAAAATTCAAGGTTTTTCGCACGACCCCCGACCAGAAAAAATCGAAAAAAATGATTTTTTGCCGAAAAATTTTCGAGTTTAAAATTTTGCAAGATTCAAAAAATTCAAGGTTTTTCGCACGACCCCCGACCAGAAAAAATCGAAAAAATCGAAAAAATGATTTTTTGCTGAAAAATTTTCGAGTTTAAAATTTTGCAAGATTCAAAAAATTCAAGGTTTTTCGCACGACCCCCGACCAGAAAAAATCGAAAAAAATGATTTTTTGCCGAAAAATTTTCGAGTTTAAAATTTTGCAAGATTCAAAAAATTCAAGGTTTTTCGCACGACCCCCGACCAGAAAAAATCGAAAAAATCGAAAAAATGATTTTTTGCTGAAAAATTTTCGAGTTTAAAATTTTGCAAGATTCAAAAAATTCAAGGTTTTTCGCACGACCCCCGACCAGAAAAAATCGAAAAAAATGATTTTTTGCCGAAAAATTTTCAAGTTTAAAATTTTGCAAGATTCAAAAAATTCAAGGTTTTTCGCACGACCAGAAAAAATCGAAAAAAATGATTTGTTGCCGAAAAATTTTCGAGTTTAAAATTTTGCAAGATTCAAAAAATTCAAGGTTTTTCGCACGACCTCCGACCAGAAAAAATCGAAAAAAAATATTTTTTGCCGAAAAATTTTCGAGTTTAAAATTTTGCAAGATTCAAAAAATTCAAGGTTTTTCGCACGACCCCCGACCAGAAAAAATCGAAAAAAAAGATTTTTTGCCGAAAAATTTTCGAGTTTAAAATTTTGCAAGATTCAAAAAATTCAAGGTTTTTCGCACGACCCCCGACCAGAAAAAATCGAAAAAAATGATTTTTTGCCGAAAAATTTTCGAGTTTAAAATTTTGCAAGATTCAAAAAATTCAAGGATTTTCGCACGACCCCCGACCAGAAAAAATCGAAAAAAATGATTTTTTGCCGAAAAATTTTCGAGTTTAAAATTTTGCAAGATTCAAAAAATTCAAGGTTTTTTGCACGACCCCCGACCAGAAAAAATCGAAAAAAATGCCGAATGCGAATTTTTTTGCCGAAAAATTTTCGAGTTAAAAATTTTGCAAGATTCAAAAAATTCAAGGTTTTTCGCACGACCCCCGACCAGAAAAAATCGAAAAAAATGATTTTTTGCCGAAAAATTTTCGAGTTTAAAATTTTGCAAGATTCAAAAAATTCAAGGTTTTTCGCACGACCCCCGACCAGAAAAAATCGAAAAAATCGAAAAAATGATTTTTTGCTGAAGAATTTTCGAGTTTAAAATTTTGCAAGATTCAAAAAATTCAAGGTTTTTCGCACGACCCCCGACCAGAAAAAATCGAAAAAAATGATTTTTTGCCAAAAAATTTTCGAGTTTAAAATTTTGCAAGATTCAAAAAATTCAAGGTTTTTCGCACGACCCCCGACCAGAAAAAATCGAAAAAATCGAAAAAATGATTTTTTGCTGAAAAATTTTCGAGTTTAAAATTTTGCAAGATTCAAAAAATTCAAGGTTTTTCGCACGACCCCCGACCAGAAAAAATCGAAAAAAAATGATTTTTTGCCGAAAAATTTTCGAGTTTAAAATTTTGCAAGATTCAAAAAATTCAAGGTTTTTCGCACGACCCCCGACCAGAAAAAATCGAAAAAATCGAAAAAATGATTTTTTGCTGAAAAATTTTCGAGTTTAAAATTTTGCAAGATTCAAAAAATTCAAGGTTTTTCGCACGACCCCCGACCAGAAAAAATCGAAAAAAATGATTTTTTGCCGAAAAATTTTCGAGTTTAAAATTTTGCAAGATTCAAAAAATTCAAGGTTTTTCGCACGACCCCCGACCAGAAAAAATCGAAAAAATCGAAAAAATGATTTTTTGCTGAAAAATTTTCGAGTTTAAAATTTTGCAAGATTCAAAAAATTCAAGGTTTTTCGCACGACCCCCGACCAGAAAAAATCGAAAAAAATGATTTTTTGCCGAAAAATTTTCGAGTTTAAAATTTTGCAAGATTCAAAAAATTCAAGGTTTTTCGCACGACCCCCGACCAGAAAAAATCGAAAAAATCGAAAAAATGATTTTTGCTGAAAAATTTTCGAGTTTAAAATTTTGCAAGATTCAAAAAATTCAAGGTTTTTCGCACGACCCCCGACCAGAAAAAATCGAAAAAAATGATTTTTTGCCGAAAAATTTTCAAGTTTAAAATTTTGCAAGATTCAAAAAATTCAAGGTTTTTCGCACGACCAGAAAAAATCGAAAAAAATGATTTGTTGCCGAAAAATTTTCGAGTTTAAAATTTTGCAAGATTCAAAAAATTCAAGGTTTTTCGCACGACCTCCGACCAGAAAAAATCGAAAAAAAAGATTTTTTGCCGAAAAATTTTCGAGTTTAAAATTTTGCAAGATTCAAAAAATTCAAGGTTTTTCGCACGACCCCCGACCAGAAAAAATCGAAAAAAAAGATTTTTTGCCGAAAAATTTTCGAGTTTAAAATTTTGCAAGATTCAAAAAATTCAAGGTTTTTCGCACGACCCCCGACCAGAAAAAATCGAAAAAAATGATTTTTTGCCGAAAAATTTTCGAGTTTAAAATTTTGCAAGATTCAAAAAATTCAAGGATTTTCGCACGACCCCCGACCAGAAAAAATCGAAAAAAATGATTTTTTGCCGAAAAATTTTCGAGTTTAAAATTTTGCAAGATTCAAAAAATTCAAGGTTTTTTGCACGACCCCCGACCAGAAAAAATCGAAAAAAATGCCGAATGCGAATTTTTTTGCCGAAAAATTTTCGAGTTAAAAATTTTGCAAGATTCAAAAAATTCAAGGTTTTTCGCACGACCCCCGACCAGAAAAAATCGAAAAAAATGATTTTTTGCCGAAAAATTTTCGAGTTTAAAATTTTGCAAGATTCAAAAAATTCAAGGTTTTTCGCGTGACCCCCGACCAGAAAAAATCGAAAAAAATGATTTTTTGCCGAAAAATTTTCGAGTTTAAAATTTTGCAAGATTAAAAAAATTCAAGGTTTTTCGCACGACCCCCGACCAGAAAAAATCGAAAAAATTATTTTTTTGCCGAAAAATTTTCGAGCTTAAAATTTTGCAAGATTAAAAAAATTCTAGGTTTTTCGCACGACCCCCGACCAGAAAAAATCGAAAAAAATGATTTTTTGCCGAAAAATTTTCGAGTTTAAAATTTTGCAAGATTCAAAAAATTCAAGGTTTTTCGCACGACCCCCGACCAGAAAAAATCGAAAAAAATGATTTTTTGCCGAAAAATTTTCGAGTTTAAAATTTTGCAAGATTCAAAATATTCAAGGTTTTTCGCGCGACCCCCGACCAGAAAAAATCGAAAAAATCGAAAAAATCGAAAAAAATTATTTTTTGCTGAAAAATTTTCGAGTTTAAAATTTTGCAAGATTCAAAAAATTCAAGGTTTTTCGCACGACCCCCGACCAGAAAAAATCGAAAAAAATGATTTTTTGCCGAAAAATTTTCGAGTTTAAAATTTTGCAAGATTCAAAAAATTCAAGGTTTTTCGCACGACCCCCGACCAGAAAAAATCGAAAAAAATGATTTTTGCCGAAAAATTTTCGAGTTTAAAATTTTGCAAGATTCAAAAAATTCTAGGTTTTTCGCACGACCCCCGACCAGAAAAAATCGAAAAATATGATTATTTGCCGAAAAATTTTCGAGTTTTAAATTTTGCAAGATTCAAAAAATTCAAGGTTTTTCGCACGACCCTCGACCAGAAAAAATCGAAAAAAATGATTTTTTTGCTGAAAAATTTTCGAGTTTAAATTTTTTGCAAGATTCAAAAAATTCAAGGTTTTTCGCACGACCCCCGACCAGAAAAAATCGAAAAAAATGATTTTTTGCCGAAAAATTTTCGAGTTTAAAATTTTGCAAGATTCAAAAAATTCAAGGTTTTTCGCACGACCCCCGACCAGAAAAAATCGAAAAAATCGAAAAAATGATTTTTTGCTGAAAAATTTTCGAGTTTAAAATTTTGCAAGATTCAAAAAATTCAAGGTTTTTCGCACGACCCCCGACCAGAAAAAATCGAAAAAAATGATTTTTTGCCGAAAAATTTTCGAGTTTAAAATTTTGCAAGATTCAAAAAATTCAAGGTTTTTCGCACGACCCCCGACCAGAAAAAATCGAAAAAATCGAAAAAATGATTTTTTGCTGAAAAATTTTCGAGTTTAAAATTTTGCAAGATTCAAAAAATTCAAGGTTTTTCGCACGACCCCCGACCAGAAAAAATCGAAAAAAATGATTTTTTGCCGAAAAATTTTCAAGTTTAAAATTTTGCAAGATTCAAAAAATTCAAGGTTTTTCGCACGACCAGAAAAAATCGAAAAAAATGATTTGTTGCCGAAAAATTTTCGAGTTTAAAATTTTGCAAGATTCAAAAAATTCAAGGTTTTTCGCACGACCTCCGACCAGAAAAAATCGAAAAAAATGATTTTTTGCCGAAAAATTTTCGAGTTTAAAATTTTGCAAGATTCAAAAAATTCAAGGTTTTTCGCACGACCCCCGACCAGAAAAAATCGAAAAAAATGATTTTTTGCCGAAAAATTTTCGAGTTTTAAATTTTTCAAGATTCAAAAAATTCAAGGTTTTTCGCACGACCCCCGACCAGAATAAATAGAAAAAAAATGATTTTTTGACGAAAAATTTTCGAGTTTAAAATTTTGCAAGATTCAAAAAATTCAAGGTTTTTCGCACGACCCCCGACCAGAAAAAATCGAAAAAAATGATTTTTTGCCGAAAAATTTTCGAGTGTAAAATTTTGCAAGATTAAAAAAATTCAAGGTTTTTCGCACGACCCCCGACCAGAAAAAATAGAAAAAAATGATTTTTTGACGAAAACTTT
>NW_026598412.1:0-27609 GCF_029784155.1 Uranotaenia lowii | reverse complement strand
ACCGCGTTAAATGAGCTGATTGAAGGATGTTAAAAAGTGAATCTGCGTGGTACGTGGCCGATGTGTGAGATGACCAAAAAACTCCTATCGTCTAATTCTAGTACGCACTTCTCCACTAAGACCATTCGATGTGACAATTTCTATCTGGAGTGCATATTGGTGTCATAATATTACTTATTATCTCTTCAGCCTGAAAAGTTACTGAAAGTATACTTCTATCAGCAATAATACGTGAGTTTGAAAAAAATATATGGGAGTTAGCGGTCTTCAGTTAGCGGAACAAAAAAATAGCGGAACTTTTTAATTCGCTAGCGCAATTGAAATTTAGCGGCAAAATTAAACCGCTAACATAAAGTTAGCGGACTAATTAGCGATTAGCGAATTAGCGCTTTTGTGCCGAACACTGGTAATTTCTTATGATTATTCAAACTGAAAATCAAAAATCCTTAACTGGATAAAGAATCCTAAGTACAAAAATATGAATACAATTTTGTTTATGGGGATTTTAGAATCAGAACCTCCGAAATGGGTTTAACTTAATTTAAAAAATTGAATTTCGATGACCAAATTAGAAAATTTTTGAAAAGGTGTAGAAGAATTTTGGACTTGGGATGGATTTTGGAGGTTTTAGCATAAGTTTTTAGTCTAGATTGTTACTCTTAATAAACTTTACTCTATCATCATAATTTGATTCTAAATTTAAAATTTTAAGTGTGAAGTAGAATACCTCGCTTGCTGTTTTGGATCCTCATGGGGGGGGGGGGGGGGGGTTAACCCCCAAAACCCCCCCCGTTCCTACGGCCATGATAAGCTGGGTGTGTCGTCTACAACCGTGCATCGAGCCAAAAAACGAGCCGGACTATCGACTTACAAAAAACGTCGGAATAAACGTCTGCTGCCTTTCCTGAAGAAACACGGTTATTCCGTAATGTTTTGGCCGGCTTTGCCATCTTGCCATTACGGTAAAATGGCCATGGAGTGGTACGCCGCCAACAACGTGCAGGTGGTTCCTAAGGACAAGAACCCTACCAACACGCCAGAGCTCCGCCCAATCGAGAAATACTGGGCTATTGTCAAGCGGAACCTAAAGAAGACCAAAAAACTGCTAAGGACGAGCAGCAGTTCAAGGCAAACTGGCTTTCTGCGGCGAAGAAGGTGGACAAGGTGGCTGTACAAAATCTGATGGCAGGGGTTAAGCGTAAGGCCCGGCAATTCGGATTTGGAAAAGCGGAAGCCTAACTGAATATTTTTCCTGAATTTTCTACTTATTAAACTTGAAAAAGAAATTTAATTTGATTTTTTAAATAAACGATTTCACTGATTTACACGCGTTTTCCCTTGACCAAATTTTGACCGTATCACCCTTTAGAGTCCAATTGTAGTCGTGCACAAGTGTTATGAATTTTAAAGGGTTTTGGGTTGATTTAAATTACTGAGAGTTTAACTTGCCCTATTAATTATATTATTTAACGTGTGAAGCTTGTCGTTTGCTATCAGAGATCCATCTTGAAATTAGGATATAATGTTTAACACTAAGCATTAAATTGAAAATCAAGTTTTAAGATTGTAAGAAGAGTCCACAATCAGGGCAGCGAGTTTTGAATAAATTTTGACATTTCTTTGGAATTCTAGAATATTGAAAATATCTTTTCATTGTTTACAGCACTTCGAATGGATGATGAGGAATTTCTTCGGCTCCACACCTACGTTTGGGAATCTTTTTGGAGCAAATTTGATATTCAAATCGATGACAATCCGGAGCTCCAAAGCACCGTTCGAGCCAGTATTTTTTATCTGATGAGTAATTTCAATCTAACTGGAAACGAAGCAGCTCTAGGACCCGCTTCGACTACCGGATTTGGTGGAAGCCTCAGTCCAACCGGCCTCGGTCGGGGTGGATCCAATCGGGACGATTATGAAGGTCACTCATTTTGGGACACCGAAATCTGGATGTTTCCGGTCGTTAATTTGATTGATAGTAGATTTTCGGAAGCTCTGATTGACTATAGATTTCAACGACTAGATTCTGCCAAAAAACATGCCGAAAGTGGTGGTTTTAGAGGAGCTAGGTAAGAAGATTATTTTGTAGAACTGAAAGTTATTGTTTAATTTTACATAATATTTAAAGATTTCCCTGGGAAAGTGCCGTTTCCGGAATGGAGGTCACTCAGCCGGAGTATCCGGAAGTGGCAAACTTCCAACAGCACATTACAGCCGACATCAGTTATGCTTTACGACAGTATTTTGCAGCGACTCATGACCTTTCCTGGCTGAACACCAAGGGTTGTTTCCTGGCTGCCGAAATAGCCAAATTCTGGGCCAGCCGTTTATCACACGATCCCGTTACGGATCTCTACGACATAAAAGGTCAGTCAGTTAGTGAAGTTAAAAAGCTACTCAGTAGGTAAACGATAGGCGGCCCAAAAAAAAAGAATCAGCCAAGAAGCGCCATCATCGCATCTTGTCCCGTCTTCTCCCATTTAACGTTTATTTCTTCCGCAGCGGTCATGGGACCGGATGAAGATCATGAAACTGTAACCAACAACGCGTACACAAACGTGGCTGCGGCCTATGCGCTTTATTTTGGCGAGTAAGTGCTTTTCTCATTTCTCATTCATTAAATTCCTAACTGGCACCTTCCGAAAGTACGTTTAATACTGCGAGCCATTTCCTCGGTCGGAGGGATGGTCGGAGAAAACGTAACGTTTGATAGTGTCATCGAAAAAAAGCTTCCGAAAATTGGATCCATTTGTTTGAATTAACCAGTTATATACACCTTTACGTACAGTGAGTGAAAAAAGAATAGTACCACTATGTGTTTTGCTTGTTAAAATATGAATGACTGTAATTCACCAAAGTTTTCTTCTACAGTTTGTTTTGAATTTTTTTAACGGATAAATCAAGTATAAGTTTACTTTTTCTGGACGTAGCAATTAACGTTGAGGACCAAAAATATGAATAAAGGGTGCGAAATAAGAATAGTACCACTTTTGTTTTTCAACAAAAACGAGATTATTTCTAAAAATTTACTGTGTTTAAGTGGATAATATTGCTTCTACGAATTGTTTGAATAGATAAATACATTTTAAGGAGTTTTCTAGAATTCCCAGTTTTTCAAAGGTTTTAAAAGGGGGTTAAAAGAGATGCTTTTGTAGAACTATGGAATTTTATAGTTGAGCTGTAATTCTTTTCCAAACTACTTACTTTCTTCATGAAAATGACGTGAAATGATGAAACAAACATTCTGGGTTTATTTTGAATGAAAAAAAACAGGTTGGATTTCAAAAACCTATTTTTTTTTTCAGTAAACCACACTTTTTCCGATATGCTTCAAATGTGGCCAGAAAGATGCTACAGTTAACCATTGCCCTAACAAGGATCAACATCGCCCGGATTCGGGAAACGAGTAGGTGACATCGCAGTACCGGGGGAAAACTGTGGTTTCGCGAATAGTTACACTCCAGTAAATAAAAATGATTGTGCCTCTGAGGTCGCACATGCTTCGCGATCAGTGGAACTTCAAACGTTTGATGAAAATTCGGATTCTGATCTATCTAGTGAGGATTCATTTAAGGAAGATTGTTGCTCAGACGAAGTTCGCCCAACTGTATATTCAATTATCGAAGGGTGCAATGGAGATGCTCGCCCCTACTTGTCTGTAAAGTTTTTAGGAAAAGTTTTCTGTGGGTTGCTTGATTCGGGAGCCAACATTACTATTGCTGGTTCAGAAGAGGAAAGTCGGCTTAAACAGCTACAACTGCATGAATTCCCTTCAAACGTAGTTGTTTCCACTGCCGACGGTACAAAACATTACTCTTCAGCGTATGTCAATGTCCCCTATGAAGTACTACCCAGTATCGTAGCACCGGTTGATAATTATGCATCAGGAACTAGATCGGACGTTAAGTATGGATGTAGTAGAAGCTTCCTCTAGTTCGTGGAATAATCCGGTAGTTTGTGTACCGTGAAAGCACCAATGGCCGCGCAGTACCAATGGCCGCGCACTTTCAACTTTAATCATTATCATCTCCGAAATTCGACAACGAAAATTTCTATGTTTCGCATTTTCTGATACCTACGCTGAGTATCTTTCACTTACCATACTAGAAATAAATTTATTCTGCTTTTTGAGGTCAGGAAAAAATAAAAACAAACATCGTTTTTGCCGGATGCCATTTTGTCTGTTGCCCTTAGCAAGTGAGCTATGCGGGTCCCTTTTTGTAATTCAGTTTTTTGTGTTGATTTAGAGAACCTTGGCAAAAATTTTCGAACGTAACTTATTTGTGGCTGTATAATGAATCAATTGTGAAAAAAAGTGAACAGTTTGAAGGTTCTGTTGCGGAAAAAATGACAATTTTGTTGTGCACGGCCATTAGTACACTTGATTTTTGAATGTTTCTATTGCCGCGCACGGAAAGTGTTTCTATATTTATCAGCAGTTAAACGTAGAGAAGTTTTTCGAAAGTTCACAAAGGTTGCATAAGATTCACAGGCAAGTTTACCAATCAATGTTTTCCATCATATAACCGGCTGAAATAACACATTTTTTAGAAACAATATCAGAAGAAACGATTGTCTAATGAAAATGGCTACAAAGTGTTGGAAATTTGAGGTTAGATAGCAATTCGGATGTGTTTAGTTTTTGTTGGTCAATTTCACCGTGGATTTTCAGACAGCTCGCCGAATGTGTGATGATTTATCGAAATCGGGACCGAAAACAATGTTCCAAAACATCTTCCGGCAAAATAATGCTCTGTAAAAATGGCGTCTCATATACTAATTCAGGACCAGACTAGTTTCACAAACAATGATGACAAATCGGTGTTTGATGTGTGAATCAGAAAAAGCCTTACCTGAGAATATTCACAAAGAGCCTGAGAGCCATGTAAAAATCATTTTAAACTGTTTGGATACCTTATTTACTGTAGAAACCTTAATTAATACGTGCGCGGCCATTGGTACACTTGTGAGCGGCGATTGGAACACGCAACATATGTGTGCGCGGCTATTGGTACACCGACACTTATTACAAAATCCGGTTTTTTGTGGCGTTGCAATGAAAAATTTCTCGCTTTTAAATTTTTCCCTTAAAGTACGTAAGTTTTACTACATGTCAGTGCTTTCCTTTCCAGAATCGCACAAAACATAATTTTTGTACGGCACAAAGAACATGCATCATAGCTTAAATGCGCGGCCATTGGTGCTTTCACGGTACCAAAGAAGAACGGGAAGGTGCGCCTCTGCCTTGATTCGCGAAAACTGAATGAGGTTACCAAGAAAAATGCCTATCCGTTACAATTCATAGACGATATATTCAATAAGATTGAGGAAACGCGGTACCTCAGCACTATCGACCTTAGCGACAGTTTTTGGCAAATTCCTTTAAAAAATTCGGATCGATGTAAAACCGCTTTCACGGTGCCTGGACGAGGGCTCTTTCACCTTAAGGTTATGCCATTTGGTTTGACAAACGCCCCAGCAACAATGAGCAGAGCTTTTTCCCAGATATTAGGTTTTGATGTATAACCCAAGGTGTGGACATTCTTAGACGATTTTCTCATTGCAACATCTACTTTTGAAGAACATATTTTGATGCTAGAGCAAGTCGGTGCGCGTTTGGATGCAAGCGGTATCACGATGAATCGTGAAAAGTCGGCATTTTGTGTGCCTAGTGTTCACTACCTTGGTTCTGATTTGAGTGAGGATGGTGTACATATAGACCCTGACAAAGTATCCGTTATTGTAAATTATACAGTTCCTCGATCAATTACCGAAGTGCGTCGTTTTTTAGGCATGGCTGGATACTACCGTCGTTACATTTCAGATTATTCTAACATCTGCTCTCCTCTTACTGACATTATAAAGAAAAACCAAAAACTCTGCTGGACAGTAAAAGCGGATGAGGCATTTACCCAGTTAAAATCTGCGTTAGTTTCTTCAGTCGCTTTGTCTATTCCAGATTATACCAAACCTTTTCAAAAAGAGTGTGATGCTAGTGGATTTGCTATCGGGCGGTCCTGTATCAAGGTGAAGGTGCACACGAAAGAGTATTTAATAGCCTTTATGAGCAAGAAATTCACAGGTTCGCGAAAGAACTATAGTGCTTCAGAAAAAGAGTGTTTGGCCGTCATAAAGGCAATTGAACAATTTAAGCATTAAGTCGAGGGGTCGCACTTTACCGTATGTACCGACCATAAGGCTTTAACATGCCTCAAGAACCTCAAAGATCCTTACGGTAAGTTGGCAAGATGAGCTTTACGGTTAGCGGCGTTTGATTTCGATGTGGTTTATAAGCAGGGGTCACAAAATGCGGTTCCAGATGCTTTATCGAGAATTCAGGAAAATATACAGGGTGACAAAAAAGTCCTGTCACACTTTTTTGGGGTCACCTGTAGCGCAGACACCAGATACCCAGACTGACCACTGAAGGCTGATTTTGGCGCTTGTTCCGCAGCGCTATCTACGGGTTATCGTGAAACTAACGGCCATATACACAAAAGGAAAAATCTCGATATATCACACACACATTTGCATTGCGCTATTTGTTTTTTTACATCTAGCGATGAACACGCTCGTTTTTGATTACCTGCTTTTGATAGAAAAAAATAACACGATATATTTCGAGAACCACTAAAGAACCGTTTTTGAATTGGAGCGCATTAACCAAATGTGGTTAGAATTCAACCATAAAGCTTATAAAAAATACATCGACTTCGACAGAAATGAAAATTGAATGAAAACTTGAGATTATCTGCTCCACTTCCTTATTGCGTTGTGGTTGAAAAATAACCATTTTATGACATCTTTGGCTTCATTTGTGAAGATCACTTTCAACTGCAAGATTTCGTTAACCCCGAAACCACCGTCAAGGGTAAGTTCAAGTTTCCCGAGTAGAAAAATATTGTGACAACCCAATTATTTGTAAATAGTTATAAAACGATCTAGGACTTAGTGAGAAAACGACAAATGACATCGTACTGTTTAGAACTGTTAAATCAGTTGAATGGACGAGATTCTTTAAAAATTTTGTTGAACAATCTGTTTCAAGTTTCAGTTAGAGTTTCTCAAAATCCTTCACCTAGCCGAATTGCCGCATTTATAGAGGTTTACAAAAACTGAATAGAACAAATGTAGAGGTAATATTTACAAAATTTGTAATGCTATTAAGCCCATTAAGTCATCATCTACAACAAAAAAAAACCATTTTTGAATTAGAGCGCATTAACCAAATTTGGTTAGAATTCAACCATAAAGCTTATAAAAAAATCGACTTCGGCAGAATCGTTTAAGATCTTAACAAAACGTTAGAATTATATTCGTAATTTATGTTACATTGATGGTATGTTTGACATTAGGAAACACACTTTAAACGATGTGTGAAGAAACTTATATCACAATTTTGATCAATAAAAATAAATTCAATTAATCCTCTTGCAATATTGCACGACGGTTTAATGTTTGAGTTCATTGGTAAACTTTTGGCATTTCTAGTTTTTTTTTTTTGCCATAATTTACAACTAAAACAATGATTTTTCAACGATTTCAGGATGAGTATTTGCTTGACATCATGTAAAATCAAGAAAAAAATAAAAAGGCACCCGTTCGGACCATCCCAAAAAATCAGATCTAGAAGCAGCAAAAGTCAATAAAAAGCGTTTTCACGGTGAAACAATATTGCAGGTCATTAAAAGGCAACCGGGAAAAAAGCTAAGTTTTTAAAAAAGAATTGTAGTTGTATTGTCATATAAAAATTGTATTGTAATACAATACCGAAACCAAACAAAATTATTGTTTTATTTATACACACTACCAATTTTTTTTGTTGTAAAATTACATCATATATGTAAAGAAAAAGAAGCATCACATATGCCGGAAGAGCCGGATCCAGAATTAACTACCAGTTGCGCTAAAGATACCATCCACTTTCCGGTGACATTTTTCACAACGAAAAAAATGATCAATTTAACAAATTATGTCCTATAAAAGTTTTTTTTCCATTAGTTTGACCAACTTTTCATCGAACGTTTTCCTGAAAAAAAAAAGGAAAAAAAAGTTTTGAACGTTTTGAATTCATAT
Source organism: Uranotaenia lowii (assembly GCF_029784155.1). Classification (NCBI taxonomy): domain Eukaryota; kingdom Metazoa; phylum Arthropoda; class Insecta; order Diptera; family Culicidae; genus Uranotaenia; species Uranotaenia lowii. The sequence goes on along the minus strand of NW_026598412.1, from coordinate 19,533 downwards.
ATAAACATATCAGGTATACTCAGTTTGATAAAATTTGAAAACACTTTCTTAGAATTGAAAAAAAAAAGTTTTCATAATAATCATTTTCAAGAAACAAAATTTCCCAGCATGTCAAAAGATATTCGTTTTACAATAATCATTGTATATCATCGTAAATCTACGACTTACACCGTCTTCTGGGTAAGTTCCCGAGCCTTAGCCTTCTTTGCGATGCGGGCCATAATCTTCGGTTCGAGCAGACCACCTCCCCAGCACTTGCGAATCTCCTGGTAGCGATCGTTGAAGTTGGTCTTGATGTTTTCAGCCAGCTAGGATAGATTGGCGCGGCCGGAGTTGTCCACCTGGGTCAGAGCAACACAGGTGCAGGTCTTACGGAACACCAATGTTCCCAGTCGGGACTTGCCCTTGATGATGCAGTACGGGATACCCATCTTACGGTACAGAGCCGGCAGGTAGATGACCAGCTCAATGTGGTCAACATCGTGAGCGATCACAACCAGCTAAGCCTTCTTCTGTTCGACTAGTTTGACGATGGTGTTGGCGCCCTGCCGGAGGTTCCTCCTTGCCAACGGCCTTGGCCTCAGCCTTAGCTTTCAATCGTTGGATCTTGGCGATCGGGTTTGCCGGGCGGTACTTCTCCAATAGACCGAACAGCAGTTGGGCCGTGTGTTTGTCCAGAGCCTGCGAGAACTGATGGTGATGGTGATTATATCACCTGAAAACGTCGACGATAAACAACACTGACAAAGTGTTGTACACGTTTTCATAATTTTTCTTGGTCAAATTTTGACTCATTTATTGAATATCGCACGTGTAATTGATTTTATCAATGGGTATAAAAAAACGAACGTGAACTCGCCACATCAAAATCAAAACATAGAACGAATTCACTCACACAGGCATACGCTATTTGACATTTCATGCAACGACAAGAAAATAAAAATGACCTTCGTTTGCATCAAGATAGCAATGTTCTTTTATTATTCAAAATTAATTATGGCTGTGTGGAAAAGTATTGAATTCGAAAAATAATACAGTGAAATTATTGCTTATTTATTGAAATGAACCTCATTCAAAATTATAATTTTTAGAAGAATGGATTCATTTTGTATACTAATTACTTTCGGACTATGGTTTAAACAAAACTTTAAATCGAAGAATTTTGCTAAATGTCAAAGGTGAAATATTTTTGGAAACAAAGAGAAATAGATTTGAAACAGACATTTTTAAATGTCTCAAATGCAGTGGATATTTTCCCTCGTTTTTCAAAAATTTCTTTTAGAAAAAAGTTGAACGGATAAAGATGGACAAAATAGTCTAAAAAATTAGGCTTTTTAGGTTAATTTTCCCCTTGTCCAGAATTATGCTTAAAAGGTGTCTGAGGTTATATTTCTCGCGTGAGCTTCCATTACGTCGTATGAAACAAAATGTAAACAAACAGTTTTATTACGAAAATTACAAAAGCTGACATTAACTAGTCGCAATTTCTTTCCATTTAGAATCATTATAGCCTGGACAACATATCATATATGTGAGATACAAATTTTCAAGTTGTTTTGATAAGTTTTGCGGCAGTTTTCTGTGAATTCTTAAGGAGTTTCATACGACGTAACACTGACGTGAAACAACCAGCATTATATCACGAACACTACCCGCAGCAGATAGGATTAAAGAGCTGGCCAATACATTCGTCACATTTTTTTATTCTACTTCAATTTTCAAATTGTCTAAAAAAGTTCTAATCAATCCAACGATAATGTCAATAACTTATTTCACTCCTCAAACCTATCTAGGTATGAGCCAAAAATTAAATTGGAATTCAATTTTTTCATGGATATTATATTACATATTATGTAGTTTTCCTTTTTTTTTTTGTCGTAGTAAACTATAAATCAACCAGATTAAGACGAACAATTCAGAACTCAATGAATTATTTCATGCGGACATTATAAATTTCAAACTGTCACTCAGCCGGATAAATTTAGAAATCAAAACCTAATCCCAAAATAATTGGCTCTCAACTAAAGACGTAATGTTTGTATTTCTTTTTCATCTAAATCGATCAACGGTCATTGTTTAAACAACATTCATTTTTAATCATGATACAGTAAATTAAAAAAAAAGAATTCAACATTAAAGACAAAAAACAAAAAAAATATTTCAGAACGATCTTCAAACACTAATATGTGATTCAATGAAACCAGTTTTCATTTGGCTTGTTAATTATCAAGTGCATTTTTTTTTCTTGATGATGCACAATGGTTTCACGATGCCCCGATAGATGGCGTATGGTTTTGGGCGATTTGTAGTTGTATGGGCTCAACCGCCACTGATCAGTCTGGGTATCTGGTGTCTGCGCCTGTAGCCTATACGTTGTATCTCTCTGGTGTCATCTATATGTCAAATGAAAGGGCTAACTTTGCTGCTCACAGTGGCAGAGCTCCGTTTCTGTGCAGTTTGTGTACATTAAGTTGTGAGTGGCAGAGTTGAGAGCAGCTGTTATCGCTGAATATGTGAGAGGGTATAAATCCGGACACATATTCAACATATTCAAACACCTAAAATCGCTCGTAATCAACAGGAAATTCGTGTACCAGACCATAAATCGATCCTAGAGACCAGAGGTACCGAGGTCAAGACACGATTGTACCTTCAGCCAATCGGGAGGAGCTTATTGGAAAATTCCACGGCGGTTCTTTTGGATGTCATCTGGGCATAAGAAAAACTAACCATAAACTCTGGCAAAACTTCTATTGGCCAGGTCTTTCGCAAGATGTAAAGAGGTTTATCCGAACATGTGACTCCTTCAAGATGTCGAAACCAACCAACCGGCGTGATTTTGCGCCTATGGGAATCCAAAAGCCCTCGGGGTGGGGAGTAGGCGTTGGCTCGATTGCAACGCACGCGTTTTTTTTCGTCCGCGGAAATATATTTATAAAATTTATTCTTTCTTTCGAAGTTTTAGTGGAACTCCGAATAAAGGGTGCCATCTTACGGATCTAGAATTAGAATGCATCGTGGCGGGAAACTTTTAGTGAAAAAACTAAGTTAGGAGTTTTGGAGGAAGTTTGAAAATGAAATTTGAAAGCAGAATATGAAATGCTGTTTACGAGAAGAATTTTTTGAAATTTGTGCTTAAAAATTTTGTTATATTGTTCGCGTTAGAAAAAACTTAAGTGCTATCAATTCTATAACTACGGAAAGTGAAGGAAAGGAAGTTAAAACGCTGGGACACTTAATTACCAAGCATTTACCACATTTTTTCTCAAACACCCAAGACGATGGGGCTCAGGCTACGCCCTCCGGATTCCACCAGAACTGCTATTTAGTTTGCGGAACAAAAACTCTACAGACGGCTAGTGTACCAGATAGTGTCGGAAATCCCAAGATAAGTACCTTAATTTTGAATCTTAGACTTACTACAGAAAAGAAAATTTATTATTAAAAATCCGTAGTTTACAAATTAAGACATTTTTCAGCATCAATTTTCTTGCTAGAATGAAATATTTCAGTTGGTAAACTTTACTTCACATACGAACATAACATTCCCTGCAATCTTGTACGCAACCTGAGTTTTGATACAAGCTTTTGCAGCCCTTCAGGCGTTTAAAATGGCTTGAAAAAAAACCGGGAGATTTACATTTCAAATTTAAACGATTTATGCTAATCAAAATTGTGGTGTTTTTTTTTTCATTTTATTTGTGTCTGTTCATAAAAGCCGTATCACTGTTTTCTCTCATTACACACTAAGGTATCAGTCTCAATTTTTCCTGCTAGCAAGAAATATTTCATCAGGTGAACTTTACTTCTCATTTGCTTCTTGCAAAATTGTACACAACCTGAATTCTTGTGGAATCTTTTGTAGCTCTTCAGGCGTTTAAATAGTGTTGGAAATGCCATGCAAAAAAATTTGGAATAATCCAATTCAAATTTGAACGTTTTACGCTAGCCTAGTTTGTAGTTTTTTTTTTGTTTTTTTTTTTTGTTAAATTTATATATATTTTTTTTGTTATTTTTTCTTATTCGCATCACTTTCTTTACTGCATTATACAATCAAAATTACACAATAAAGTATCAGTTTTAAACCCACTTAAGAGTTGATAAATTAAGTATATATTTTAATTGTTGATTAGTGATAAATATTAAGAAAATTAGCATCGATAAGAAAAAAAGAATATTTTATTAAGGAAAAAGACGCTTATATATTTTTTGGCATTAGCATGTCATGAGAAAAAAAATTACATATTAAAACCAAATACATAGTCAATTAAGCTTGACAGCTATTTGTTAAATTTGATTAAGAGTCTGCGAATCACACAATAAATGCTTGTTTCAGGTCTCATCATATACTCTTGTTCTTTAAAAAGATAGCTTTCATTTTTTATGTTAACTACCCGCCGTGTTTAATCCACGATTTTCATTTTATCATATTAATGTGTTAAAAACTGAAGTATGAAATTTATGTGTTGATTTTTAGATATTTTTAATATTCTTTTGAAAAATTAAGAAACAATTTTCATTCCAGGACTATTTCAAATTTTCTCAAATAATCCAATTATTTATCTTTATTTTCAACAAAGTTGTCGTTGTTGTCTGTTTATTACCGTTATTTTCTTGTTTTTCTATATATTTGGCTTTCAATCTTGTATTATGTGTATATTGTTTATTTATTCTTAAAATAAATAATTCATAAACGACATGGTAAAACATGAACATTTAACATTCCATACAGTTAGTGTCGGAGCTAGGATGGACTTCGCAATCAATACTTTATTTTCAACTATTTTCAAAATAATCAACGATATTATTATTACAGGTCTGATCAGCACTCACGTATTTTCTTCGTAAATTATTCTTTCAATACCTTTTCTTATCTTAAGATCAATCAATAACAGAATGAAAATCATCAATGAATAAAACCATAAACTAAATACGTGTCTATCTTTTATTGGACATATTAGGGTGCCAATTCTATATAGTTAGACAATTATATTTAATTTGTATCTGGATATGTCAACAATAAAAGGTGGAAAGTCTAATCATAATTACATGACCCAATTGGTCTTGCAGCTATGATTGGGCGAGGCTTATTGGCAATGAAAGCAGCCTCGGGATGTGCAGTTGCCATTCTGAAATGGGTTACTTGAATTTCAATAGAGCTAACACCACCAGCACCCGCGATTGGACAATGTTAATCAAATAGATTAACATTGGCTCTTTTGCATAACATACCTGCCAGCTCAGGGGGTCGTTGGATGGATCATACATACATACATACATGGGAATCCAAAAGCCCTCGGATTACCCGTTTTAGGTTATTTCGTTAGACTATGTCACCCATTTTCCACGTTCTAAGTCGGTCAATGGTTAGTCAATTTCTTTTAATTGTTGGCGCTTAAGTGCTAGAAGTTAGAGTACGCAATAAGTGCTTATAACTTATTCTTTGGTTGAGATCATTAGGTACATTATTAAAGGTTAATCGTCTTTTTTGGTGTATTTGCTTATCGAAATACCCGGATAAGAAGACCACGACAAACTAAGTCCGATTAGCGGAGATCTGAGCAACAGCTTTTGTTTTTCTATTTCGCGGAATGTGTAGAAACATGCAACTTTTTATGTTATTCTAATTCTGCTGACAAAATGTTATTTATTAGGCGATCAATCAAGCCAGCTAGGTACGTTAGCGGTGTTCAAAATTCTGTCGAGTTAGAACTGCCGACTGATAGTATTGTCAATTGTATGAATTTTTAAAACTGTTGAGAGAATCTGATTTTACAGACAGATTGCACCTATTTAGACCCCCGTGCAAATAATTTGCGCGCAGTAAAATCTGCTCACAGACCTTGACTTTTGGCCGGTGGACCCATCGCTTGATCCCTAATATCGGATCCTGGATGGATCGAAGACATGGTGAGGTGGACTTTTGCATGACACAGTTCCTGACTGGTCACGGATGTTTCATGCAGTACCACCATCGGTTTGGACACGTGGCTTCGTCATCCTGTCTAACCTGCGGAGACATAGAAGAGACACCACGGCACGTAGTGTTCAACTGTCCAAGGTTCGAAGAGGTACGTGCTAACATGCTTGCCGTCTGCGGACCAGACACGACAGCCGACAACATCGTGCGAGTAAAACGCGCTTCCTACGAGGGAAGCTGCGGAGATAAGACTATACCTTCTTCGCATTTGAACTCGTAGGGGGAAGAGTATTTACGCCGCGAAATACTCTCGGGTAGGGTGACTTCACGTCGTCGGCGGGTGAGTCACCTGAGTCTATGTAAGATGAATTCTTCGCCGGAAATTATCCGAGTAGTTTTTCGTAAAGCCCCGGACGTGTGCTGTAACCGGCGCGTATCCAGGATAAGCTGCTCTCGATCGGCACACGGACGGGCAAAAAGGAGAGTGCCTCGAGCCAAGCCAGGCGGAGCCAAGATCCCAAGTCGTTAGAGGAGAGGTCATTGGTCTCTTGCAGTGGTCTCGAACAGAGGCAGAGCGCACGATTTTCGTGGGAACCAAGCTAGTCTCGAGTTGCGAGTAAAGGCCGGATCTCAAGTCGTTAGAGGAGAGGTCCTTAGTCTTGAATCGTAACAAGAGTCAGGGTATATATGCTGGAGTTTGACTCGAACTGGAGTTTGCCGATGAGCGCTTAAGCGCGGACTTGGTCTCCCATCTCGGGTATAGCCTTCGTTGCAGGTCCGGGTGGGAATATGGCCAGAGGCCCCAGGTGTACTTTATGGCGTAGAGGTACTAAGTATCATGAGTCGTCCAATTGCATCCATGGACACAGAGTAGCATACTGGGGGGACTCGGTCGCTCGCCGTGCCTTGGAATGCAATCCGTAAAAAGGATTTACCACCTGGGTGATCAACTAATAAAAAAAACATCGATATTCTTTACATCTTTGGATAAAATTGAATTAAAAATATCTGCGACTGGTGTGTCAGTAAAAATTGTCAGTGAATCCATAATTTTCTGGCTATTTTTTCACTAATTCGAAAAACGCCCGAATAATGCATGATTTATTTGTTCCACTTACATTCTTGTACCCGAATGTACAAAATACATTCTGTTTTCTGTTCGTTTTTTTTTCATTTGTTGATCGGTCAATTTTCGTTATTAAACTCCTTGGTTCGCATTTCATAATAATTTTTGCCAAAACAATAACGATGACGCCGTTTGGAAATGTGATTCGAAAATCAGAAGCGAGCAACGGCTGATTTGAAAAACTGACACGGGTTGTCTATGTGTGCGTCAGTGCGAAAATATTTCTGCGTGGAAATAATTTGCACAGGAGTCTAAATAGGTGCAATTTCCACAATAGGTTTGACTTAAAATGATGTTAAGAAATTTTGTAACAAGAATGTTTACTTCTAGATCTGAAGTTTGTAAAATACATACTTTCGGAACCAGTTCGGACGGACTTTTAATTTGACACGCGCTAACAGTTATGTTATGTTGTTAATTGGTTTATCGGTGTTATCGGCGAAAGTGGTGCCCCCACAAGCAGAAGCTTGCAATGCGCTTGTGGGGCGAATCACGCTTGGCGCATTGATGGGTGGTGATAGATTCAGCTCTATCTGTATCTACTAATTCATAGTAGTTGACCCGCGCCGAACAAAAAATTTGGTAGGGGAGATGGGGGCATAATGGCCACCTTAAGGAAAACGGTTATTTAACCATAGAAAATAGCTATAATATGGAGGTTACATTATTGTTTCGTGTTCAGACACTTGAAAAGCCTATTCCCTAACGGGCTGAAACGTGAAAAACTAGATGAAAACGTTAAAAAATGCATTTTAAAAAATTTTGCCAAAAGCTGAAGACCAGCCACTGTGGAGGCATAATGAGAACCCCCCCTGAGGCAGTATGAGCACCATTAATCAGAGCAAGATGTGCGTTTTTGCCGGGGAATCTAGCAGCGAATTCATTTCGATGAAGTCAGGTGAGTCGTAGATTCATCAAACAAAGCAATAACAAAATAATCTAGGTCTGTTTGTAGAATACAAACAATTCACTCACGCTCATACATTATGTGCTTTGTTTGGAGGATGATGCTTCTAGCCGTATAATGTAACAATAAAAAAATCGATCATGAATTGTGAATGGAAAAAAATCACCTCGAACAGAAATCTAACTCTAGTCTTTTGATTACCTCTCCGACACCTTACCAATAGGCTGAATTGTCGGATGAAAACTAGTCAAGGTGTGGCGCTATAAATCAATTTTAATTCGCTGCTAGATTCTACGGCAGAAAATGCTCATTATGCCTCGATAATATGGTGCTCTATATGCCCAACAAATTTAAGTAAAAACGTGTTTTAAAATTGATAAAAGTGAAAAATCAAAAATTTTATGATGGTGAAAATTGAGAAACAATGTGTACATCATGTTGCAGTGCGTACATTATAGATCAAGGTTATTTTAAGATCATAAGAGCTTATTTCGTGGTGCTCAAAAATTATAATATTTTCGTAACTTGAGAACCAAGCTAGTTTTTTTTAAATATCTCTGTAAAAATGATAAGGAGATTCCTTTTTTTGTGAAAAATTAATACTATAGGAAGTACGAAACAAATCCTCATGAAAATTTATTTAAGAAAATACGCACTTTCGAAGAAAAGCGTAGTTCTCATTATGCCTCGGGTGCTCGTTATGCCCTCATCTCCCCTATGTGATGAAAATGAACTTTCACTTTCACCGATAAGGCCGATAAACTAATTAACAAATACTAAATTATGATTTTTTTGTAACATTACTCCTTTTCTGGAAGACCCATCGACCAGAATTGAATGAGAGTCATAGCCTAATGATTTCCATCATCCATCATCGTCACGATCAAAAGCAGAAAACACCGATCCAGGAAATCTTCCAAATACTGGCCGACCAGCTACAAGGCCGCTTCATCGGTTGCCGCCGCCACGCCATTTCATCTCTCGTCCAAGGTAAATCTCTACTGGCATTCAGGACGCATCAAGCTCAATTAATTAGTTGTAAAACAAACGCGGCTTCTCTCGAGTTGCAACTCGCTCGCTTAAACGTTTTAGTTGTTTGATGAACTTGTCCAGTTTCTATCGTCAACTACTCTGGGGATGGTTGGATTCTTATACACTTGAAAAACCTTCTTCAAACAGCTTCAGATATCCCGTTGGGAAATGTTTCCAACTTGATAAGCATACAAGCAACATTCCGTCAGCGTAGGTAATCGTTCCATTTCAAGCGATGATCTGTAAACATGGTCAGCAGATCAATCACAAGCTACCGGGCTTACCCGGGTCCATTTCTACAAATATACAAGCCACGAGACCATCGAACATGGCTTAATGTCATGATGGCACCAATAATCCAGTTCACGCATGCGCAGCCCATGCGTGTCGTGATTCGATCTGTCCCTTAAGCATAAACATGTTTTGACATCAATATGGCAGCACCTGGTTATCCACCACGGAGATGACGACGACGGGAGGCGCTCTTTCATGAAGGTACGGCATCCGTGATAACAGGGAAAAATCATAACACAGGTATCAATCTATCTGAGGTTAATCTGTCATCAGCTTACACGGTTATCATGGGAATTATCTGGAGAGTTCATGTTGCTTTTTTCCCTTCAGTTCACAAGCGAGAACTCACAACAATTCGAGAAGATTGATTTTTTCAATTGCCAATCGTCAAATTTTCATGAAATGGATTTAATTTCAAGTTTTTGTTAACTTTTTTTATTTGGATGATAAGATACATATCATTGCAAGTTAAACAATGACTAGACCAGAAACAGTTAACTTTCTACTGACACTAGACATAACCAATCTTAACAATCAGATATTATTTTATCAAAAAATGGGCAGAACAATTCGGAAATGATATAAATATATTGAAAGCGAAGTACTTTAATAACATGTTAAACAGAGGTACACAAATTATTCTACAACAAGGCATTTTTAATTGAACTAAAAATGCGGCATAAGAAACTATCAAGAAAAGACAAATTATTTGCTTTTCACTTCGAGGGTTATCAACTTGATACTCTTTGCCATAGCACGAGAGGAAAATTTTGAAGCTACGAAAATTAATTGATGGCGGTCGCCAAAAAACAAAAAAAAACACCACTATTTCCTCTTAGTAGGCTAAATACTTCCAATAAAAATTGTAACAAACGAAAACAAACACAAACTTGATGTTTCCTCGCAGATGAATTTACTTATAGGAAAGGCAGGCTGAATGTGCATACTAAGGAGAAAACCTATTTGCCTATGTGATGCCTACCTTCAGGGGCAAAAATTATCGTAATAATTTTTTTTTAATTTCCAGCAAAAGCTGAAAGCAAACATCTTCTGGGTTCAATTTAAAGATGATTTTTTTTCGTTTTACTGTCTTTTCTTTTTTTTTATTTTATTCGTTTACAGAGGATTATAGACACTGTTATGTCCATTTTCGATTAACCCCAAGAAAAGTGCACCAAAGAATGTTTTGCTGAAATGTGTTGGCATTTTAAGTAGCTTTAATCAATTGACTTTTTTCTTTTTTTTTCTCTTCAAAACTATTTTGAAAGTATTCTTTATTGTATACCAATTTCGCAGACATTGCCCATCACTAATTGCAGTGTTTTCAAACAACACTTGAAATTGAATAACATTTTACGATTTTTTTGTTACCTCCAATTTTTTTTTTTTAGTTTGTTGAGTAAATTTTCCTATCACATTCTGTTTTTCGTTATCCTGAAATGCTTTTAATTATCTCCTTCGAATTATTTGATCATCTTTTCAATAAACACTTTATTATATCTGTCAAAATGTGAATGCAAGAATTGTGGGTAAAGAACATTAAAAATATTCATCGAATTCTGATTCGCATCAACTTAAACCGTTGGGTTTCTTACAAAAAGGCAATTTAAGTAGAGAATAAAAGCATTTCTTCTTTCAATTTAAAACTAATTAGAACACGCGATTTCAGGATCAGGATAACCTGAAATGCTTTTAATTATCTCCTTCGAATTATTTGATCATCTTTTCAATAAACACTTTATTATATCTGTCAAAATGTGAATGCAAGAATTGTGGGTAAAGAACATTAAAAATATTCATCGAATTCTGATTCGCATCAACTTAAACCGTTGGGTTTCTTACAAAAAGGCAATTTAAGTAGAGAATAAAAGCATTTCTTCTTTCAATTTAAAACTAATTAGAACACGCGATTTCAGATTCTGTTAATAAATTTTGAAACTCAGTTTTTTTCTTAATTTCTTCTATGATTTTCTTTCTTAGATTTTGAATTCCTAAAGAAACACATTTTTTTGTAAATTTATCGAATTGAATGTATTTGCAATCAAAAATGATAGTTTGATGGTCATAGAGTAAGAAATTAAATTCAAGTTTGATAAATTTTATTCTGAATTGTATTGCTATTTCTCATCAATGTTCAAAATCTTCGTAAAGCCAGCTAGTTTCTTAACGTTGATTAAATAATTGGATTTACATTGTGATGTTGAATAAAATATGAGAACTGAAACTCAAATTTTGTTTCGAAAATTTGAGTGCAAACCAATGTCAAGTAGAAATTTTATTCTTTTTATTTTCTTAGCACTACCGATAAATTGGTATTAAACTTTCTTTTTATTTTCGGATCTTGGCTCACCTAAATATATTTGCGACTAAAATTTTTATTTTGAAAGCTTTTTGTATTTGAAGATGTTTTTGTATCAAAACCTGTTTCTGACTTCTGATACTGAGTGTTGGATCAAATTATGAATTTTAGTTCTACGAAGTTAACCTTTTTTATATTCTAAATTTCGTTTAGTTTTTGAGCATCTAAGCATAAAAGGAAGAAGAAGAGTGTTTCCTACGTTTCCTAATTTTCCATTTGTTTCTTCTCAATGATGAAATTTTCATGGAATCGCCACAAAGTTGATACCATTCTATTCTCAAACTAACTAAGTACATTCTTTACATTTCATAAAAAATCTTTTAAATCAATTTAAGGTTAAGGAATAAAGTAGGAACAAATAAGACGTTCTCGTGGTGTTACTATAAATATGTAACGGAATATATCATCTTTAATTAATTGTTTGGAGCATGTCATAATTTGTACAGTCATATCGATAAATATTAGTTTCTAAAGTAATATGACATTCTCTAATATGAGCGTAAAGCTTATCCGGGCCGAAAAAATCCGGGTTATTTTATCAAATTCCTGACAAAAAAAAATCGTTTTTTAAGATTTCAGAAACCGATAATGATGATTTTGTTGAATTAGAGTTTTTTATTCTGCAAATAAAGGGAATAAATCCGGGCTTAATTTTCAACAACGTCCGGGCAAATTCGGGCAATCTGGCAAATTTTTGGTATAGATAAGCTTAAAAAATGTCGAAGTTGTCTTGATTTTGAAGCAAAAATGACTATTTTCGGCAATATGATCATGCCAAGACTTTTATTTGATAAGAATAAAAACTAAAACTAAATAGGTATCAAAGACGAACACAACAAAAAAAATGCATGCAAATCGGATAAACCCTGCAAGAGTTATTTGGCGCATATATTCGCCTACATTTTTATATACAAGAAGAAAGATATTGCAAGTGGGACTGAAATATTTCCCAAAATAACATAAATATGCCGGCTTGGTTTCGGAAATCGGCTATTTTGACTATTTTTATTATAAAATCACATCTTAAACTGTAAGAGGTTTCAAAATTGCTCTTATGTTTATAAAACAGATGTCTGCTCATGTCAGTGGATACAGTATTCAGACTCTTATCTCAGACCATATTACCCTTTAGTATGCTGTGATCGAGATCGATCTCATGATCGTTGGCTCAGAAGACTTGAATCTGTAAGTGTATCTGTTTCTCTTCTGTGAAGAACATTCACTGAAACCATTATACCGTCAAACATCATGCAACAGCAGCGTTATATGAAACGTTTTTTTACCACAACGATTATTATGTATAAAAAAAATTATTCGATTTGTCTTATAATATAATGTAATGAAATTATCATGATAATGATAATGATATAGTTTCTCACATCGTGAGATAGTTTTTTAATGTTTTTGGTCCGAATTAAAAATTTAAAAAATCGAGCAATTCATGTACAAATTTTCATTTTTTTGATTCCGTAAAAAACTTTACCAAGTATGATGGATTGGTTTAATGATATCAACTGTAAACTGTATATTTCTTTTATTATCCTATACCAACAGTGTTGGTGTAAAAATATTTTTCGGATAATCACCAATTTTTTTAAAAATGAATATTTTTATAATCCAGTTACAAGTTCAGGCTAAAATGCATCAAAATCTAAATCAAAGATTCACCTTTTAAATCTCGGTTCCATACGCTGGAAAACGATTGTTTTCCATCGCGTGTTTGTTAATTTCAAAATTTCATTGATCCAAACATTTTTCTTTTTGATTTCAGCTAGTACAAATTTTTGTAGTATCTTTTACCCCTAAATTTATGCAGCACCTTTAGGGAAGAATGAGGATACTTGATCCCTTGGGATACTTGATTCCTTAGCTATATCTCGAAACTGGAATGTCTTACAAAGATCAAATGTTCTAGAAAAATGTGCCAAAATGAGCAAAATAACAATGCTTGCAGTTTAAAATTTTTTTACAAAATAATTGTTTGAGTAATTGAACTTTGTTTGAAAAATTCCACAAAATGTAACTTGAAGATCTTTTTTCATCACTTTAAAATGTTCCTTACATGGGAAAATTATGAAAAAAATATTTGCTCCAATGTATCAATCGTTCGAGCGTAAAATGAGCTTCATAATGTCATATTTTCAAAGTAATGGAAAACTTTCAACTTTTTTCAGAAAAAGTTTTCTAAAATGTTGATTATGGGTACAATTGATCCCCTAGAGTTGGGTACAATTGATCCCCCTTCCAAACGGCATATTCTTCTTCTGAATTGATCGTTATGATTGCTAATTACGAAATTACTAATATTCATCCAAAAACTAATATTTATCAAACAATTGTCTGAAGAAAAGAGCAAAAATAATTAATTTTCTCTTAATTATAAAAAATAGCGCCTTTAAGTATGCAATGTTATTAGCGTTGAGACAAAGTTATAAAACTTTTTTTCTTATGCCTGCTATAAATTGTTTAATGAGAACAAACATGACCCAAATAGTCAATTAACATTCTATCTTGGGGTTTTGTTAGATTTTTATACAAGGATTAGGGCTTCCTGAATAAAAGATCAAGTCTCCTTCAATAGGGGATCAAGTCTCCCCTAACTTCAGAAAAATCGCAATTTTTTTACTCCCACAAAAATGCTTCTAGTTCATCAACGGGTTCAAGTATCGTTCTAATTTTTGGAGCAAAGAAACTTGAAGTTACAAGCTGTCAGAAAATGTCAAAGACGGCGAGTTGCTAAATTTTTCCAAAAAGATATGGTGAAAATAAGAAAAGGGGATCAAGTATCCCCACTCTCCCCATGCTTTTTCTTAAAAACCATTTATGATTAAAAAAATGCAATATTTAATTATAAAATTACTAAAATTTGTGCTTCATCCGTTATGACATCACAAAGATATAAAAACTAAAAATTTTCAAACGTTTTCATTTGATTTTTTATTAAAACAAGGTTTATTGCAACTTACCCCATTTTCTTAGTAGGGTGAAAACCGTTTGTTTTTGTACATTTTAAAATAACTGGTGAAACCAAAAAAAATCTGACTTCGTCAATTTGATATCCCATCAATCTTAAGACTTTTGATGTACAAGAATCCGTGGGCATTAAGTTTTTAGAAGCCATTGAAGTCGAAAAGTGTTGCATGATGCCCCAGTTGACGGTATACAACGTATTCAATTAGGATTTTTTCCTTTCGAATCTGTTTGCGTTCAGTAGCTCTCTGAAACTTGATGGTTTCCTTTTCTGTAGCGTGACAAAAATATGTTTTCAACATTTTTAGCTTTGAAATACACTTAAGTAAAAAAAAATATCATGTATTAACTCAAAACAGTTTATTTTAACTATTCGTTGAAAATTAAGTTAGAGTTTGTTCGCGCTTTTGAATTTCTAATATATTTTTCTTGTTTGTTTAGAACAGTTAGCGTCCATAATCAGGGGAGTGTGGTGAGCCGCTAAGTTAAAAAGACCTAAGCAATCGAAAGATTCCTTTTAACTCAACCATGGGGATTTTGATTTTCCTTCGTGAGGTTTCTTGATTATTTGAAAATTGTTTTTTTACATAGTCTTAAAGACATTTTTAGCCCAAGAATCTTGCTGGAAATATGAACTAGGAATGACTTGTAGAACCGTTACTAATCCGATTAGAAACCGGCAATGGACATCTGCCTTACGAAAAGTTAACCTTTTTTCTGCTGCCAGTATACGTTCGATCAATCCAGCATCACAGCCAAAGCAAATAAATCATAAAACATCCCAGCTCTTAATCCATTCTCTGAAGTCTTCCCCGGCTGGGTACTCAAAGGGGAGGTGGGGCGTTTTACCCCTGAGAACAAGTACAATTATCATGTTCACCAGGTTCCCGATGTGACTGCATTTCCAATTGGATCAACTTCATACTTCTTCTGTAGTCAGGCAAGTATTGTTGATTTTAAAGTTAATCGATCTGGCGGATGTTCGCGCTTCTCGTCTACCGACCCACGAGACTGACTAACGAATCTACCGCAAGAAACAAGAATTTTTCTTAATCGACAATACCAAAACCACAGAAGAACCTTGTGAATGGGAAAGCTTTGTGGCTCAACCTACATAATTCTTTGGCTTGTTTGCTGTTGCTGCTGCTGCTGCACCATCATCAAATTGGTATGCTTTTGATTGATTTTACATGGGAAAATACATTTCCCATGCAGAAGAGCGGGCGAGGAGCCGTCTTTAATCCGGCTAGAAGGCCGGACCTCTGCTTTCGGAACGGAAATGGGCGATTGAATTAAACCCGGTTGTCACTTGGTTGGACCTTTCGAGTGTTGATGACTTCTATGCAGCGTGAGTGTTTTTTTTGTAGACTATTTAGGACTAAGCATTTTTTTATCTGATTTTTTTTAATGTTTATGTTCTAAGCATAAACATGTTGACATTTTAGTTTTTAAACTTTGTTTAAGAGCTCTCAATTGATAATTCTTGTTTCCCCCAAGTAACTCCATCTCTAAAGAAAACTAGCACATGGTCGAATTTTAAGTATTATACAAAGTGATTTTTCAATTATAGGCCTGTCAATTTTGTATGAACTTATTACTATTTTTTTTTTTTTTTTTGAGGAAATTTCTAACCTTTCCTCAGAAAATTCTTAACTTCAAGGCGTTTGAGGGTCGACTAAGAGTTGTTTAATCAAAGTGAAATTCCGCACAATTTGTTGTCTGGATTAGTGCATCGATATTATGGGCTAGAATTTGATTGAAAAAAAAAACCTTCATATGACAAAAATGACAAATATGACAAAAATGACAAAAATGACAAAAATGACAAAAATGACAAAAATGACAAAAATGACAAAAATGACAAAAATGACAAAAATGACAAAAATGACAAAAATGACAAAAATGACAAAAAATGACAAAAAATGACAAAAAATGACAAAAATGACAAAAATGAAAAAATGAAAAAATGACAAAAATGACAAAATCGACAAAAATGACAAAAATGACAAAAATGACAAAAATGACAGAAATGACAAAAATGACAAAAATGACAAAAATGACAAAAATGACAAAAATGACAAAAATGACAAAAATGACAAAAATGACAAAAATGACAAAAATGACAAAAATGACAAAAATGACAAAAATGACAAAAATGACAAAAATGACAAAAATGACAAAAATGACAAAAAATGACAAAAAATGACAAAAAATGACAAAAAATGACAAAAATGACAAAAATGACAAAAATGAAAAAATGAAAAAATGACAAAAATGACAAAATCGACAAAAATGACAAAAATGACAAAAATGACAAAAATGACAAAAATGACAAAAATGACAAAAATGACAAAAATGACAAAAATGACAAAAATGACAAAAATGACAAAAATGGCAAAAATGACAAAAATGACAAAAATGACAAAAATGACAAAAATGACAAAAATGACAAAAATGACAAAAATGACAAAAATGACAAAAATGTCAAAAATGACAAAAATGACAAAAATGACAAAAAATGACAAAAATGACAAAAATGACAAAAATGACAAAAATGACAAAAATGACAAAAATGACAAAAATGACAAAAATGACAAAAATGACAAAAATGACAAAAATGACAAAAATGACAAAAATGACAAAAATGACAAAAATGACAAAAATGACAAAAATGACAAAAATGACAAAAATGACAAAAATGACAAAAATGACAAAAATGACAAAAATGACAAAAATGACAAAAATGACAAAAATGACAAAAATGACAAAAATGACAAAAATGACAAAAATGACAAAAATGACAAAAATGACAAAAATGACAAAAATGACAAAAATGACAAAAATGACAAAAATGACAAAAATGACAAAAATGACAAAAATGACAAAAATGACAAAAATGACAAAAATGACAAAAATGACAAAAATGACAAAAATGACAAAAATGACAAAAATGACAAAAATGACAAAAATGACAAAAATGACAAAAATGACAAAAATGACAAAAATGACAAAAATGACAAAAATGACAAAAATGACAAAAATGACAAAAATGACAAAAATGACAAAAATGACAAAAATGACAAAAATGACAAAAATGACAAAAATGACAAAAATGACAAAAATGACAAAAATGACAAAAATGACAAAAATGACAAAAATGACAAAAATGACAAAAATGACAAAAATGACAAAAATGACAAAAATGACAAAAATGACAAAAATGACAAAAATGACAAAAATGACAAAAATGACAAAAATGACAAAAATGACAAAAATGACAAAAATGACAAAAATGACAAAAATGACAAAAATGACAAAAATGACAAAAATGACAAAAATGACAAAAATGACAAAAATGACAAAAATGACAAAAATGACAAAAATGACAAAAATGACAAAAATGACAAAAATGACAAAAATGACAAAAATGACAAAAATGACAAAAATGACAAAAATGACAAAAATGACAAAAATGACAAAAATGACAAAAATGACAAAAATGACAAAAATGACAAAAATGACAAAAATGACAAAAATGACAAAAATGACAAAAATGACAAAAATGACAAAAATGACAAAAATGACAAAAATGACAAAAATGACAAAATTGACCAAATTGACAAAATTGACAAATTGACAAAATTGACAAAATTGACAAAATTGACAAAATTGACAAAATTGACAAAATTGACAAAATTGACAAAATTGACAAAATAGACAAAATAGACAAAATTGACAAAATTGACAAAATTGACAAAATTGACAAAATTGACAAAATTGACAAAATTGACAAAATTGGCAAAATTGGCAAAATTGACAAAATTGACAAAATTGACAAAATTGACAAAATTGACAAAATTGACAAAAATGACAAAATTGACAAAATTGACAAAATTGACAAAATTGACAAAAATGACAAAAATGACAAAAAAAATCATTTTTCATTTTTATCATATTTGTGAATTTATTTAATCTTTGTCATTTTAAATTTTTTATTTTTTGCTTTGTTTACAACTTGGTGTAACTTGTCATTGAAATTTAATTGTAATTTTTTATTTTGTTTATGCCGAACGGTTGTTAGGCTGAATGGTCGTTGGTTTTTCATGCTAGGTATATATGACATATTAACGCTTTTTTGCAAGTTAGGCCGAACGGTAGCTAGGCCGAATGGATTTAAGGTCGGATTCGACCTTTCGGATTGGCGACCATATTTAAAAAAATTCTTGTTGACCTATCAACCATTATTTATGATAATTCAGCCTTAGGTTATTTGGCCTAGCGACCATTCGGCCTAGCAATCATTTGGTTTGGTGTTCATTCGGCCTTACGACCATTTGCCCCGACTACCATTCGGCCAAATGACCATTCGACCAACTGACCAATCGGCATAATGAATATTCGGCCTAATGACCATTCAGCTAAACGACACATCCTTTCGGCTTTGTGTCATTTCGGCCTAACAGTCATCGGTTGAATAACCGTCGGCCGAAAAACCCATTAGGCCTAGTCACCTATTCGGCCTTGTAACCCATTCGGCATAACGTCCAATGGGTTACACGGATGACCCACGTCCGGATGACCTTCGGCCGAATAGTTTTCGGCCTCATGACTCTCAGCCAAATGACCCATCCTCAATAGAACGGAACCGGTTTTCCATAAACAAATAATAAATCAGCTCAGAACGTCGATTCTTGAGCAAAAAAACTTTTGTTTTCGAGATGACGCCTTAATCTTCATTTTATAAACGAAAATTTCGATTCTCCCGTTTTGTTTAGTTCCCTCTCAGGTATTTTTTTAGGGTGAACACAACGAAACTTTGAACTCTTTGAGCTGCCCCTCAATCAAGTTCGTCAACGTCAACTAGTCAGACAAATATTAAATTGGGTTATTCCACAATAAATCAAATAAATTGGTCGCAGTGGAAT